>NW_016907874.1:135631-253095 GCF_001483705.2 Eufriesea mexicana | reverse complement strand
AAGTGAGCTTTCGCCGACCCGAGCTTTTTCGGTCGGTAAGAAAGGAAACCTATCTGTGCCAGATAAACCACGAGCGAACAGAGATTTTTGAAGGTCGGCCGAATCGAGTGCGGATGAGTTCGTTGTGATGGCAGGAGGCCTGTGTATCACACATGTGATTTGCGCGGGCGTGCGAAGCGCGGTTCGTTTTTTAGAGCGTCACAAACACGGAGATATAACACAACAGAATAAACTTACTCTCCAAACTTTCAACCGCTGCACTGAGCTTGCAAGCGCGGGTTGAGAGTCCAGATTTCGACAGGTAAGAGCTTCCGGTGTGATCTACGAGCCTGCGTGGTCAAAGTGAGCTTTCGCCGACCCGAGCTTTTTCGGTCGGTAAGAAAGGAAACTTATGTGTGCCGGATAAACCACGAGCGAACTGAGATTTTTCAAGGTCGGCCGAATCGAGTTCGGATGAGTTCGTTGTGATGGCAGGAGGCCTGAGTATCACACGTGTGATTTGCGCGGGCGTGCGATCCGAGGTTCGTCTTTTAGAGCATCACAAACACGGAGATATAACACGACAGTATTTACGTGCTGTACAAACTTTCAACCGTTGCACTGAGCTTGCAAGCGCGAGTTGAGAGTCCAGATTTTGACAGGTAAGAGCTTACGGTGTGATCTACGAGCCTGCGTGGTCAAAGTGAGCTTTCGCCGACCCGAGCTTTTTCGGTAGGTAAGAAAGGAAACCTATCTGTGCCAGATAAACCACGAACGAACAGAGATTTTTGAAGGTCGGAAGAATCGAGTGCGGATGAGTTCGTTGTGATGGCAGGAGGCCTGTGTATCACACGTGTGATTTGCGCGGGCGTGCGAAGCGCGGTTCGTCTTTTAGAGCGTCACAAACACGGAGATATAACACGACAGAATAAACTTACTCTCCAAACTTTCAACCGCTGCACTGAGCTTGCAAGCGCGGGTTGAGAGTCCAGATCTTGACAGGTAAGAGCTTACGGCGTGATCTACGAGCTTGCGTGATCAAAGTGAGCTTTCGCCGACCCGAGCTTTTTCGGTCGGTAAGAAAGGAAACCAATCTGTGCCGGATAAACCACGAGCGAACTGAGATTTTTCGAGGTCGGCCGAATCGAGTGCGGATTAGTTCGTTGTGATGGCAGCATGCCCGTGTATCACACGTGTGATTTGCGCGGGCGTACGAATTGCGGTTCGTTTTTTAGAGCGTCACAAAGACGGCGATATAACAAGGCAGAAATATTGAATATTCCGTTCATACATCCTTATGCCCTTTCATTTTTCCTTCCATACACATTCTAAATGTCACCCAGAACGCTGGAGCCGAAACCGAGGCCACTATTTGTTATCTCCCATGCTGCAGTAACTGTCCAAGCATTCCCACGAACTCACTCTTGAACCCTAAAAATATGCTACAGTAATAACGTTAGTATATTAGCCTGAGGTTTTCTTCTAAGGTAAGTTCTAACATCGATTGCACGAAAAAATAACAATCCTAGAATCGCGAAATTTTTCGTATAGGTCGCTTTCGCAGTACAACAACTATCGTACACCAAAATTACACAAACAAAAATTTGGTCATAAGTCAAGGGACCGACTAAAAAATTTCCTCGCAGGTAAGTTCTACCAGTGATTCTGGGAAAAAATGCAGTCCTAGAATCACTGGCCTTACCCTATGTATAACTTGCGTAGTGCAAGAGCCTATAGATGCAGTGAATGTATCCGAAGATTTTGTCACACCATAAATCGAAAAATTAGTTTCCATACGAAATTATTTAAATTTCAGTAATTATTTCTATCTATATCTTAGAACACTCAGTACATCTTCCATTTCCCTATCATTCTCTCCTTCCAGTTCGAATGTGGGTCTTCACTATCCGTTATCCGACGAAGAATTCCAGTGACCGAAAAATTGAACGTGCCGTGAAGCGACAGTGATCCCTATGTCCACGAGATTCCACGTAATGCGTGAAGTTCCATTTCTATGAGGCGAGCCGGAAGAGAACGACGGTCGTTGACGGGAGGCCGCAGGAGAGGAGGGAAGTAGAGGACCGTTATATGGCGTGTTCGGCTTCAAAAGCTTCGTAACCTGTTCGTTCTCCGGTACTCCGATCTCGATGGATCCAGTATGCGGATACTCGTGGCAGCAGCAAGTTCATGGTCAGTGTTACACCGTCCTCAGGCCGGTTGTCACATCGTTAGGCGAACCCTCCAGTTTTGTCCTTCCTCGGCAAACGATTCTATCGAGGTCTCAGGAGAATTTTCAAACCTGTGACATCTAGAACAAGAGTATCCGAAGAAACATTTTCAGATCTTCTGTAAAGATAGTTCGATAGTGGTCCAAGATCAACTTTGGTAGTGATCCAAGGAGTTGTTGATGCATGGAATTCAAATTCAGTGAAAAACTTAGAGTTGTGAAGAGTTGGACTTCTGTTTTGAGTATAAAGTTTGAACCATGCGTTTATAGTGCATCAGTTCTTGAAGATCAGTTCTGTGACGAATCTTTATTTATTTTGAGAAGCTCGTGTTGAAAACGGTTGACAGGAACCAGTGTCGAGGGATCTAGGAGCTTTAGGAGAGGATTGATTGTTTATTTATTTACGAAGAATTATTTCTAAGATAATTTATTTAATTATTTTGAAGTGTTAGAGTAGCTGAAGGGTTTTAGAGATCTATAAGCACGTTTCCTGAAAAGATTCTCTTAGAATTAGAAGTGAAAAGATGATGTGGCAGAGGACAGGATTAAGGTAGTTACGAGATCAGTGAACGAAGGAAGGTCAGGAAGAATTTATGAAAGAGTAATTTCGTTTGAGTAAATCGTGGATTGACTGTGTGTTACAATTGATGAGGAGTTAAGAAGATTCACAGTCCAATATGATTCCCGTTAGACTGTAATGAATCACGCGTTATGTGGGCTGTGGGAAAGACTGATAGCCAATACCTAGTGTCGAGACCAGAATCTTGTTCCTGAAACACGGACTCGTGATAGAAATTCGAAGTGTATCGATCATTTAGAAGAAAGGAAGCTTCTAGACTCGACGTGATCTAACTGTCTCCTGGAAGTAGGTGAGCAAGTACTGCTTTCCTTTTCAAACACATTAATCCTCCATCGAACGCAAAATTTGTATCCTTGCCAGAATGCACAGAATCGATGCCTAGCATGATTTCGTAGCTACAAAATTTCTTCCATTTTTATTTTCACGTATTCCTAATTTCCAATTTCTTTCAATGGAATTCATTATCTTATGAAGAGGAACAATGTAAATTATTTTGCTAAAGTATATTAATAAAATTAAAATTGAAATATATCATATGAATAACATAAATGACGATTATTTATTACTACTTTCACAATGTTTCAATTATTTTGATCAAATAAATTAATTAAAATATTTTTCAGTGAAATAATTATTGGAAATTGGAATTTTTTACGAGGGTATAATTTAAATGTATTTTAACAATGTTAGGAAAATGATTTGATCGAAAATGGGAGTAAATAATGGATACGACAATAGGTTAGGATAGGTTAGGTATAGAGTTAGATCTATTGAATCTCATGAATATATTCCTATCGAGTATCTCAGGTCTGGGGATATTTCCGTTTAATTCCATGTATTCAGAATTGTCTACATTTGACAGCTATTGATCATCTCCAATGTACCGGGTAAACTACGAATAACCTCCATCGAACTGAACCAGTTTAATGTCTTCACCTATATCAAAATACCTATTACCTAATCAACCCTTAAACGTCACTTTCTTCCAATTTATACAAAATAAGTCGCTCATTGATTCTTCTAATTTAACAAACATTTCACACAATTATCTCATAAGTAATTATAAATACGTAGACCATTAAACGCAAAACGAAAAAAAGAAAATATTAGAGAAAACAGAGAATTAATTAAAATTCCCAACAGAATGAAAATTAAAGAGTTCGAATTTTCACTTTCTAACGTTTTCCAATTTCTAACGATGGTATCTAACGCAAAGTTACTTTTAATTTCTGTATCACTAATTGTTGAATATTTCTCCGTTGCTCCGCGTGTAACAACCTCTCTGACGATGAAAATACGTCAGAGAGAATTGCGGCGATACGTGACAAAAAGCCGAATCAGGAATTATCACAAAACGGAGCTTTTAAATTATAAACGACAAGGCGACGGCACAGAAACCCAGAATACAAAAGACAGACGAGAAAAGTTGGTTATCGCTCGCATGACTTCGTTTTACCATGCAAATAATAATGGTCCGTACTGTGGGCCTGACCTCGTTTAGCTGGTAGTTTGTACAATGCAACCCCGTTGATTCGGACTAAACGGAGCAGCGGGCTTCCGAATTAAATAGCAGACTGCGTTGACAAACTTGCAATTTCCTCTGGATCGCATAAAAATTCGCGACGTGATTATGGTATCGCGTAATCGAATATAATTGACAGAAATGCAGTTGCAGCTTATAAAATAATATCAAAATCCGGTTAGCAATAAGTATAATTTCATCGTGGATAGTAATTATGTTATGTAAAAGATATATTAAAAATGTACTTGTCGCAATTATCGAAGGGAAGACAGCTTTGTGCAAGTATTGCAAACGTATAATAGAAGAATCTATTAATATTACAAATTAATAAATGAATTTTGTCTATTATCAAATTATTGAATTTATGAATTAATGATATTACGAATTTTGTATCTAAAGGTGAACATTTTTGACAACATGGACAACACTTTCTATAGACACTAAAAAGATACGTGTATTAAAGTATTTTTTAAATTAATTTTTAACATTACCAAAGTTTCATGTATATATTATACACGATTTCCAATCAATTTTATGCAAGAATAATAAAAAGACTTTCGACAGATATAATTGAGACATGCTGCATTAACAATTCTCTCCAATTAATTGTTGGCGATGGCAAAATTTCACGTATATATTATATACAATTCCCAACATATTTTATTTAATTAATAACAAAGAAACTTTTGATAGATATTTCGCAATTTCTAAAAACGTCGAAGTTTCACATACACGCAATTCTCAATCCCTCAAATAAAACAGGAAATCAACGAATGCTGGAATTACTGGTTCCCAAATAACGACAACGAATTAAATTAGCATCGATAATTTTGGGTATTCAATATAACCTCTCATTTCATACATCATATGAAACATAATAGTTAACCCTTTGCACATTGCACAAAATTGTTTCTCTATAAATTTATAACAATTCGAAGCTTTCCTCGTATATTCCTAATCTCGTTGACACCTTTCGTGCTGAAATGAAAATAAAATTACATGCATCTCGTCTGAATATTTCACCTGAAGCCACCTTTAATTATCGCCTCGTGTCCTCAACTTAAGCTTCAAGGTATCAAAACAAAGGATGCCTAAGAAACACCACTGCCAAGAGTTGACAGCTTATTATAAAAATACAAAATACGAATGAAAATTAAATAATCCAGCTTATGTTACCCCGTGACTCAATACCTATGACTCAGTGATGCTTGACACGAGAGGCTCAACTTTACCCTAGAAACCTGACATTCTTGATCGAAAGTATTCGAAGAAACGTATTTGCACAGCCTGGTTTCACACGTTCTCGTGAAATTCATAGCACGATCTCAATTTGCGGAAAGTTTTAGCCATAGCACATACGTGAGGATCGTCGTGGCCATGCTGACCGCGTTAATAGAGAATTACTTAACAGCTGAAAGTTTCACGTGTCATTGATATTCCGCTCATGTGCGATTCACCCACGTGTACCACGTCTCTGATTTTTCTTCGACCGATTTCTACGTGGCTGCGAATCGGTTTTTATTCCACAGTATCGAGGGACAGTTCGACCAAGACGGTCACCCCCCATGAACGACCAAGAGGACGCGGTAGCGAGTCTATACCAACGATTTTGTCTACAATACGGATGGTGTTTGTAAGAAAATTGACACCGATTTGGGAAGGTCCAATCTTTATTTTATTCGTCGTTGAATGAGAAGGGAGTAGTTTGGGGGATGCAATTGGCGAAGGAACAGGAGTGATACGAATATGGAGTATAGACTTTATGGGAATTCGATGGGTTAATGTTAGATGAATGTGACCGATATTATAGACTGATTTAGAAGATATAATGGTTTTTGGCAAATCGTGGAATACTTGGAAAGAAAGTTTGAGACGTGAATCAACACAGTTGTGAAATTCAAGATAGAATTACTGCGTTGCAGTACTCGTATTTGATACTAGAACCATTAATCCAATTAAAATGATTGGTCTCAGAATTTTCCTTTTTGTAATTACTAAAAACATATACCTGATTTTCAAGAAATTAGCGTTGAGTCATATCGAGATAGCAGTGTAATTAATATAGTTACTTATTTTCATCGTGCCAGTAAAATTGCATCATCTATGCCGGCTACGTTTAGGTACTCATTAAAGGTCGATAGTTCAAGTGATAACAAATTACTAAATTTTTAAACGGTAGAGTATGAAAGTCCAATACGTTTTCATATTTTCAATAATTTAATTTCAATTTTAATTATCATATTTATAATACGATACATAATTAATAACCTAATTCGAATTCTATTGTTCTTTAAATGACCCTTTATGGTGTCCAGAAATTAAATAATATTTCTTTGAACAACCCCATGTGATCTGTTGAGAAAATAATTTCGAAGGTGAAATAAAATGAAAATAAATCTACGATGCTCCTATATTTTTGCGTATTATAAAATCGATCATCGATATAAATCTCTAAAGGAGTTGACAATACCTTGTACATCCATTTAAATTAAAGCAGACAACGATTGGAACTCTATTAGCATCGCTTAGACGTGTCTATTAATAACTTCCTATTAATTTATAAATTCTAATTTCTGAATGAATTTATCAATAATCCAAAGCACCTTGATATTACAGACGATCGATAGAGGGAATCATAGGAATACAAGATGGAGATCGAGAGCGTTTTAACCGGAGGTTTAACCTCGGTATCAACCGGACTCTCATGGTTCTTTCCAGTGCTCGCGGCTGCACTAGTCTATTTCCAATACGAAGTAATGGATAATGAAGCACCACCGATTAATATACCTTCCGAAATACTCCTGCCGTCTTACGATTTTATCGTGGTGGGATCTGGCTCCGCAGGTACTGCATTAATATTACATATTAGTATTTATTATTAATAATTGACACTAATCGGGCTCTGGTGGTTTTTAATCTTGAACTGATGGTTTTCAAACTTTTAATTAAAAATTTAGCATTCGACATTGTTACTTCGATCAGCTGTCTTTCCAATCTTTTTCTAAATTCAGGTCTAATCAATTTTTCAATATCTCCCGATTTTTCCTAAGTTTTTCATATTTTATTTCTTCTATTTTATTTTATTTTATTTTTATTTCTTCATCTACTAGTCATTTGACTGGTTATGGTAGGTTTAATGTAAATGTAGAAACTAAAAATTAGTAATAATTATAAATACTAGTTATGGTAATAATTGCGAAAAAAATATATTATTACTACTAATATTTTTAGTATATTATTACTACTGTACACGTCACTATGCTGATGATTATTTAAAAGTTAAATTATTACATTACTGATGATTATGAAATATTTTAAAGCCTCGAGATGGTACTGGAACCACTGGTAGTGGTTAAGATTAAAGACTTATCATTTTATTTTCCAATTTACATTTTTTCCGAAACTGTTCTTATATCTACGTTGTTATTCGAGATACTTCCGCTTCCGTTAAAATCTCGCGTCTCAGAGATAGATCTAGAGACCGGTCGAAATCAGGTGCACAGTTCCACTGTTCTTATTTAAAAAAATTCTTAACAAGTTTCGCTGCATTTCACTCGTAACATTTAGATTTTCACGATTTTTTAAGAAATTGCAATCTATTCCATTCATGAAATATTTCTTCCATGCTTCAGTAATCCCAGAAATGACTGAGAAAAATGATCGTAATTAATAATTATTTTATCAAACCTTCACGAATCAATCAATCATTAATACCAAACCTACCAAGATTAAAAGACAGGTGATTGAAGACGAAGTAAAGCTGTGGAAAAGTGGAATAACGAGAGACTTTGAAAAATTGATTAAGTATATGGGAAGAGGAACCACGAAAACGAATAATTATGACAATAACATTGGAGTACAGAATTCTTAATGATGATTTAAAAAATGGTCCCGTAGGCCATGGTAGGTTTACTACTAAAGAAAGCTCGATAAACTGGAAAAAGTTCTTCAAAATTAATAAAACTTCAATTCATGCTTTCTTTATATAAACTGGCATTTTTTAAACATATATTAAAACAAACAAAAAATTTTAGGTATATAAAAGAAGTTTAGTTTCATTTCAGAATTATAATTAGGATTCGGTACTTATTATTGTCCATAAGATTGATACTTTACTGGTGCTATTATTGTTCATAAATCTGTATCACGATCGCATAAACTTTCGCTGCAGGAGCGGTAGTGGCGAGTCGTTTATCAGAGATAGAAAATTGGAACGTGCTACTCCTGGAAGCTGGAGGCGATGAAACGGAAATCTCCGATGTTCCTCTTCTTGCTGGCTATCTGCAACTGAGCCAACTCGACTGGCAGTACAAGACGGAACCCGATGGAGACGCCTGTCTAGGTGAATAACAGACTCCCAGTAGCTACGATAATCATCTCGACCTAATACCCACCCTAACCTGTCTCTAATTCCAAAGCAGTACCGAATTTTAATTAACCAATGAACTTCTAGCTAATTAATAAAAACTATCGGACTGAAAATTTATTTTCATTGAAAAGGTCGAATTTAAGAAAAAAGGAAATAATATATCTGTTCGTATCACAACCTATGGCTAGCAGAACTAATATATGGCTGAAAGAAGTCTTCACTCCGAGCGAGTACTACGTGCATTACTTAAGCAAATAAATTATCTTACATAATGATTATTCCAATTGCTTATAAATATGTAACAAAAAACAAAAGACAGGGATCATAGTGATGCCTAAACTAGCAGGCTTTCTGCAGCACTCATACATCACCTGCTATCAACTTTAACAAGATTTACTACCGTAAATCAAAGAACGAGTCTCTAACTGAATCTAATAAGACATTCATCAGATCCATCAATATCCACTCGTAACTTCCATACACCATCACTCTACCTGCCAATTTGTTTCTACAGCAATGGAGAATGGTCGCTGCAACTGGCCGCGTGGCAAAGTGATCGGTGGGAGCAGTGTGTTGAACTATATGCTGTATCTCCGAGGCAACAAGAAGGACTACGACCTGTGGGAGCAGCAAGGTAACCCGGGATGGTCTTCCAGGGACGTTCTCCACTACTTCAAGAAGTCGGAAGACAACCGGAACCCCTACCTAGCTCGCACACCTTATCACGCAACTGGAGGGTACCTAACCGTGCAAGAAGCGCCATGGCACACTCCTCTGGCTACTGCGTTCGTTCAAGCCGGCCAGGAAATGGGTTACGAGAACAGGGACATCAACGGGGAGCAGCAGACTGGGTTCATGATAGCCCAGGGAACCATCAGACACGGAAGTCGATGCTCCACAGCGAAGGCCTTCCTGAGACCAGCCAGGTTGCGCAAGAACCTACACGTGGCCATGTACGCTCACGTCACGAAGATTCTAATCGACCCGAAATCCAAGAGAACTTACGGAGTGGAGTTCGTCAGGAACAAACAGATGTTCCGTATCCGCGCCAAGAAGGAGGTGATCGTTTCAGCAGGTTCGGTGAACTCCCCGCAGCTACTGATGCTGTCGGGAATAGGACCTAAGGAAGACCTCTTGCAGCATGGAATACCGGTGATCCAGGACCTAAGGGTCGGCTATAATCTCCAAGACCACGTCGGACTAGGAGGTCTGGCGTTCATGGTGAACAAAGAGATCTCGGTGGTGGAGAAGAGACTGTACAATGTTCAGGTAGTGATGCAGTACGCTATCTTCGGCGATGGTCCTTTGACAGTTCTAGGCGGTGTCGAGGGTCTAGCCTTAGTCAACACGAAGTACGTGAACGCCTCTGACGATTACCCGGATATAGAGCTGCATTTCATATCGGGTTCGACGAACTCTGACGGAGGTAGACACCTCAGGAAGATTCACGGGCTAACGAAGAGGTTCTACGACGCTGTGTTTGGATCCATTAACGATAAAGACGTCTGGAGCGTGATTCCCATGCTTTTGAGGCCGAAAAGCAGAGGGATTATCAAGCTCAGGAGCAAGAATCCTTTCGACCATCCGCTGATTTACCCGAACTACTTCAAGGAGCCGGAAGATATCGCGACGTTGATCGAGGGAGTCAAGATAGGGGTCGCTCTGAGTAGAACCGCGACGTTTAGACGTTTTGGCAGTGAATTGAATTCGAAGCAATATCCAGGTTGCAAGCATATCACTATGTACAGCGATCCTTATTGGGAGTGCATGATTAGGCATTATTCCGCGACTGTTTACCACCCGGTGGGCACCTGCAAGATGGGTCCTTATTGGGACCCAGAGGCTGTGGTTGATCCTCAGCTTCGAGTTTACGGGGTCACTGGACTTCGAGTCATCGATGCGTCCATTATGCCAAATTTAGTCAGTGGAAATACTAATGCACCGGTTATCATGATCGGAGAGAAAGGGTCTGATATGATAAAGGAGTTCTGGCTGAAGAAACGGGATCGGGGATGAACGGACGCGTCATTGGAGCAAAGTGATTTTGTGATTATTTAAAAGAAACTTGTAATTTCGAATTTTCGTTAAGTTTAGAGTTAGGTAGCATGAATCGGAACGCCTAGTATTTCGTGAATTGAACAGTTATAAATATTAAGTATAGACGTTGTGAGATAAGACTAGAGGTATCAGTATAACTGAGTTGACGGTGGTATAAAGTTACGCGAAGTTTTGTTACGTATAGACGAAGCTTTTTAAGTTAAGCTGTTGGTGCTGAAACAATTAATCACTGCTAATTTTCAGTGTCCTGTTTGCAAAATTTGTCTGTAGAGAAAATTGCGACTTTAGAGACATGCCTAATATACTAATTTTTGTGTTTGGCTTAAAATTAATATAATTTAGCAGCTTTTTTGAGCTTAGAGATAGTCAAAGCTGACATTTTTTTTTCTCTGAAAAATCATGTGCAATCGATATTGTAAGAACGTTGCTTTCAGAAATTATCACGAGAAATAGTTCCTGCATTATGGTAATTGTAATTATTCGAAAACCGATCATTTTTAATTTCATAATTTGAAAATGAACCAACTTTACTTCATTTTTATTAATTTTCCAATATTATTATCGTAGATTACGAATCTTAAAAGAAAAAGAGCAGAAAATATAATATTAGCGTAGAAGAATAATTATTTTGGAGAAAGTTCCCTTTAATTTTTACATAAAGGAAATATTTTCATCTCATTAACACATATATAACCTGGAAATAACAAAGTACGATATATTTCGCGAATACTACAATAATGCAAATGTTTCTTTCGCGTGTAAATATTACACCTGTAAAAGTGGTACGAATGCAGAAAATTTTGTAACAAACGACACGAATAAATCGACTCGAGTTATATCCAGCTATCGAATCTGCTGTTATATGTAATCCGACGTTAGATCTAAATCTGTCGAATAAATCTAAGTCGGTTACATCGTCGAGTATCTTTTATGTCTTAAGCGCGTCGTTAGGTACTAATATTTCACGTGGACATTGTGGAACGCTGCAAAAATCGCGTTCCAACATTCGTATGTATCTATAAAACAGCTGATTCAGCGACGCGTAATAACATCATGACGTCTTACGTTTTCACATAGCCAGTTGACTTTTGCGATTTGTCGAAACATCATCGTTACTCGATATAGTGCGTGAAGTATAGGTTTTTTACATGCATATAAGTTTATCGAGAATTCGTTTACATCGACTATATACACGTAGGTGAAATCGAATGATCGTTTTTCTGAAAATATTGCTATTCGAAAGTGTTCTATTTTCCAGTGTCTTGAAGAGTGTTTTGCATTAGAAGTCTTTAAATTAAGAATTTTATAGATAGGTAGCTATGGATAGAAAAATTATGATTATGCAATTATGAATTGTAAGAAATATCGGATTGATTTGATGGAAATTTTACATGATTCTTTCCATAGGGAATTATGGTTATTTGTTATGGTAAAAATGTATTTTCTCGACATCGCCATAATTTTTTTTTGTATATAGAAGAGAGTTCTGAACATTATTGTTTCTCCATAGAAAGAGTTATCAAGACATTAAAAAATTATTATCTTGAAAACAACTATAATTTCCTAAATTATGTGTATATAATTTTTTAAATGGAGAATAATGAAATTTTTTACTTTGTTTGATTTAAGAATCACTTTTTGTTAGAAAATAGATCAATTATATCTTATGTGCTCTCGAGCTAATGTAACTTTCTAATTTCTCAAAAAGAAAAAAAAAAAAAAAATTAGCCACGAATACACTTTTTCGAATAACAGAAAGTTGCTTTTATAAAAAAATATATTAAAAAATAAATGTTTTTTATCTACCTAGGTGTATGGAATTCTATAAATGTTGAACATTTCCTGAACCACTTTCGATAGTTTTTAATGTTGTTTATGTTAGAATGAATAATCATTAAAACTTTAAGATACCGAAAACCTGAACGAGAGTACCTAATTTTGATACATCTCGTTTATTTTCGGGGCAAGTCACCTTTGAAATATTGTATTTTATTCCTAAAATATTTACACGATTTTCTAATTAAAAGAATGTTATAATAAATAAAGGATGAAAAGTAATTTCAATTTAAAACTAAACTTCTTTCAATTTATTTCATTGATTATATATTCAATTATATATTCCAGCATGACGTATAAAATATGAATAGAAAATTTACCTAGATCAACATTTCGTAATAATTTCCAACCGCGTCTATAGTTTCGGTTTCACGGAACAATATACGAAAATCCGATGGCAACGAGCGATTTGCAACAAATTATCTTGTTTCGTGCATTTAATTCGACGTCACTCGAGTAGATAATCAAAATTAGGTTGCGTCAGTACGCGAAGCAGTAAATGGAGTATCTCATGAATATGTTGATTAAATCCGCAATATCGAGTCATTGAAATTCACAACAAATGAGATGTATTGCATTTTTAAATTGACCATCGACCTTGCAAAACAACCTGGAAAGCATAACTCTCGTCGGTATCGACGTGATATGTTTATCTTCGAGTGACATACAATTTGTTCACCGAGAAACAATACAAATAATCGTCGAATGCTTCAGGAATTGATTGGACACGTGTCGTCGTTGACGTAACAGAATTTAAAACATTATCAAATAAATATAAGAGCAATTATTCCGCAGAGAACACCTTAATAACAGGAGACCTTTACGAGGAACACGGAAACGTTTCATCGGTATCAGGTAACACGTTGTTAATAGACCAACAAATCAAAGCTACTACTTCCCAATTCTCCATTCATGAAACGATAACCTGGACGAATGATGATTACGAAAATCTACACCTCGAAGTCATCGTACTGAAATTTGGAACGCCATCCGGAAAAGACGTGAACAGTTCGTTTGCAAAAATTACGAGAAATTATCAAGAATTATTTCCAACTATTACCGAAGTTCCAAATATTCTCGAAAAAGAAGAAACAAATATCCAGCATTATACTCTGTATTAACAGTAACAAATTTCGAACAACCATAATCCACGAAGATTCGAATTCGGGAACATCGGTAACCTACCATACTAGGTCTAGCCCAACCGAAACGTCAGAAACATCACAGAAAACTACGCAGAAAGCTGCATCAGCATAAAGAGATACATTTTGTCTAATTTAATTCTTCGTAAAAGATTACCGATCATTTACCCGAACCTTTATCTAAAAGGAAAAAGAGGGAAAAATGGCGAGCATCGGTAGAATGTCTGCGATGAGAATAGCAATGTCGTACGGACCTGAACTGAGCTTCCTGGTGCTTCTGCGTATGTTGATCGGGATGTACAGGTCGGATATCATAGATCACGATCACAGGGTGAAGCCAATTAATTTACTGGATCTTCAAAGCAGTTATGATTTCGTGATAATCGGTGGTGGTTCAGCTGGGTCGGTGCTGGCCAATCGTCTATCGGAGAACAAGAACTGGTCGGTGCTACTGTTGGAGGCTGGCGTGGATGAGCCAGACATGGCTGATGTACCGATTATGTTCTCGATTCTTCAGCTTACCTCCGTGGATTGGCAATTCAAAACGGAACCATCGAATAATTACTGCAAGGCTATGAACGCGCACGTATGCAACTGGCCACGTGGCAAGGTACTGTTTTCTATTCCTTTTTATTTACTAGATAGGCAGATAGAAGTCTATTCGTGATAGAGACGATGTAGGATAATATTGTCATAGACGGTTAACAGGAAGAATAATTTCTATATAACGTTTATATGAATCTCTTGCTGGTAATGTGACGAATAAATGATAGGTACGTGTTGGTGATTATTAAATAATTTGAGGACGAAAGGATTAACATGAAACTCCGTGTGACTAAGTAACTCTCTCTCGACTGAAGACACCCTAATGGCTCTCAGCACTCCTCTTGATGACTCCGTAAGTCACCCTTTACGTCAGCGAAAAATCTACCTCGCTTTTTCTCGTGGAATGTAATTTTTCCGGCAAGTAATTATTCTCTTACTATTTATCCTTGTTATTTTTGGTCGAGATTCCATTTCTGGTCGAGTCTAAACAATCCGAATGATCCTAAAGAAATTCAGAATGAAAAGATGAAGATGAGACGCTATCTTCCCCTCCGTTAACCTGCAATTTCTCTAAAAGAGAAAGTAAGTCGATTACCAGGGAATTGAAGATATTACGTGCTATATATTAAAATGTCATATTAAAATTCTTTTTATTAAGACATCCTCCGAACTAGAATCTTCATATTATATCTACGTATTGCGACGTATTGTGATGTAGCGTTCATAGGTGTAATTTTCGTGCCTGCACTCGTGAAACAAACTTGGGTAATATTTTAATTAAAGACGTCTTGTCAGGCATTAGATTCTGCCCGTAAATCAAGTTACTCGAAACTTACGTAACGTTATATCGTACTTGATTCGACACCGTGTTATTTCACCATATTCGTAGACATGACTCATTCTAAATATCCCTCATCCTTGTAACGAAGATTCGCGTAACGATGTTTATTATTTGCTGAGCAAAATATTCGCAACATATTTATGAAATCCAACATAATTACCATACATCATACAACACGTATCAATATCGTTTTGTTTATCTCGTACATTTATCTCCTAAAATAATAAACCGAGACCTGAGAATATAACTTTAAATTTATACAGGGTGTCCGAAAAAAAATGTATACACACTTTGCGTGATTACAAAAACAGAAAGAAAAAGAAAGAAAATTAGAAAGAATAAGATATTAAAGTGTGTATACGTTTTTTTGGGACACCCTGTATAATAAACTGAGACCTATATATAACTTATTTTCTACTATATGTAATTTTTCAGTAAATAAAACGGAGAATAAATTGATCACTGTCCAGGTGCTAGGCGGAAGTAGCGTACTGAACGCGATGCTCTACATCCGGGGCAACAGGAAGGATTACGACGAGTGGGCGAGGATGGGTAACCCAGGATGGGATTACGAGACTGTACTGCCTTATTTCAAAAAATCCGAAGACATAAGAATAAAGGAATACCAAGATTCGCCTTACCACCAGACCGGTGGACACTTGACAATCGAACACTTCAGATACCACTCGTCCGTGACCGACTACTTGATAAAAGCTGGCACAGAGATGGGCTACGACATCGTGGACGTAAATGGACCCACTCAAACCGGATTCACATTGTCTCCGGGAACTCTGAGGGAAGGTCTGCGATGTAGCACCGCGAAAGCTTTCCTTCGGCCAGCAGCCCGGAGGAAAAATCTACATATCAGCACCAGATCGATTGTGGAGAAGATCCTGGTGCGACAAGGCGAGTTAGACATTTAGGTTCTTTCTTCGTCTATAATTCGTTTATAATTTCGAAATTTAACCATTTCGCTACGAGCGTTGGCTATAGTCACCCAACGCCTGACGCTCGCTATCTGCGAACGGTAACTTCAACTGAAGACGACCTTGACGCGCGAAGACTAGCCAGACATTGCATTCTATCACGGTACTGTTATAATTTCCTTTAGATCTCAGATTGTAGCTAATTCGGGGATTATCTTTAGAAGATTTTTATAGTTGTTTCTGGAATTGATGGTACCAAGGGAAGCAAGAATTTGGATAACGATTAGAGTCGTGGTTGAATAATTTTTAGCTCCCATACGTCTTTCACTCCTCTAAATTTCCATTCTCGTAAGAATAGGTAAAAAGGGAAATACCATATTGAACAAATACTCCCTAAAATTAGAACTCTATCATGAAAAGCGTTCGAGTGCTGTAACAAATTCAGTGAAAGGTGGAATCGTAATCGACGGATATTGATTTGCAGATGGAAGCAGAAAAATTGCTTATGGCGTGGAATTTCGATTAGGATCCGTGCGTCAGACAGTGAAAGCGAATCGGGAGGTGATTCTATCAGCAGGCGCGATACAGTCGCCACAGTTGCTGATGCTGTCAGGAATCGGTCCTAAGGACCACCTGAGCGACCTGAACATCTCCGTGGTTCACGATGCCCCAGGCGTAGGCATGAATCTTCAGGACCATGTGGCTGTCGGTGGAATAGCCTACTTGGTGGAAAAACCGGCAAACCACACGGATCCAGACTTCAGCTTTAATTTGTTGAAGACTGTGAATGCTCAGTCGCTTAGGCTATTCGCCAGGGAAGATACTGGTCCCATGTACACCGCCACTGTAGCTGAGGGCATGGCTTTCGTCAATAGCAAGTGAGTGTCTTTGTCTTTGTCATTTTAAATGTGTCATTGTACCGTTTATATTTGGTTGCTGCGGTTTTGAGCTCGTGAACCAAGCTAGAGGTAGAGGTTTGTTCCAATATACAGGGGTGACTCGAAAATTGACGATTTCTAAGGAAGTACCTCTTTTCTGGCAGTAGTGCGAATGGAATAGCAGTGTCGGTATTTTTCTTGGTTTGTATTACGCTTGTATAGGTGTTTTAAATTAGTCGTTAGTATAAGAACGTAGATAGGATCGATAAGAAAGATAAGGGGAAGGAGACTATGTGTCTGTGACTTAGAGTGATCTCTCTGTGAGATTCCATCGCGGATAGATGTGTATTAAATAAACTAGAATTTGTATAACAATTGATAATTTAGTTTTTATTATTATTGTCAATTCCTTAGATTATGATTTAATTGTAAAAATATTTGTTTTTAGTTCATCACTATACGTCATTTCATCGACTCTAAGATTATGCAAAAATATTAGAACGTGCATAAATTTTGAAAACAAAACATATGACTTGAAACATGTTATGTATAATTTTAGTCACATGGCTGGTATACGTCATTATTGTGGAGTTAGACCTTAGGAATTTGTAACGAGTTAGACTCGTCGTTATAATGCAACGAATTAATGATATGCGTATCATGACGTAATAATATTGCATGTAGTATTCGCGTCCGAGATATTTGAAAGATATTTATATTTATAAATAAAAAAATTTTTATTCTTCGAAGTTCTACGTGAAATTCGAAAGATAAAGCATGAGTGTGCGTCAAGCTTCTTTGAGTAACCAAATTTCTTTGATATTGCACGTTGCATTGATTAAACGCTTGGCATTTTCTGAGAAAAGGAAATAAAACACACGATTGCTGTGATGGCACTAGTTTTAAACAATGTGGAAAAATTTTTAAAAATTTACACTTCTAATCTTTAGAAGACTCTGATATCATGAAATGATGTTGTCCAATAGTTCATAAAGAATTCATCATTCTACTCTATTTTTTAAAAATATCCTTAAACACACCTTTACCCGAATTAAATTCTTAATTTCGTAATCTTGATACACTGAAGATTCTGTTAGAGTTACCTTTAAAATTATCCTTCACCTCTGAACCTGAGGGATAAATCTGGCAAGTAATTGGAGATTCGGGGCAATCAGGGATAATACATGAAAATAATTGCGACAATATTGCAAGGCAATGGATCATTCTGATACTTGTTCGTCTATTAATCAGCATTTACTCCAGTGTTATTCATCATAGGAATGAAACGCGTTCACAGATATGCAAACAAATCGGAGGATTATCCTGATATACAGCTGTTGCTATCTGCCATGGCTGACAGTACCGATGGTGGCCTGTTTGGAAAGAGAGATTGCAACGTTAGGGACGATATTTACGCGCAACTGTTTGAAAAAATCCTATACAAAGACGCCTACACCATCATACCGTTGCTGCTGAGACCCCGAAGCAGAGGATACATCAAGCTGCGATCGAAAAATCTTCGCGATCAACCGATCATCGTGCCAAACTACTACGACGACCCTCGTGATCTCGAAATTATGGTACTAAAAGTTTCTTTCAAAACAAGAAATAATTCTACAAAATATTTATCAACGAAACACGAGCTATATAATTTTGAAATTCGAAATGAAAATTAGTCGATTTACGAAAACAATTTCAGTAAACAGAGAAATAGCAAATCTAAATTTTAAATAGTTACTTAATTATATCCGTGCCATTACTATTTCCAATTAGTAACAATTGTTTAGTTCGAGATAAGTTCATTTACCTGCCGTTACGTCGTGCGCGGTGTAGCAATAAACATCGCATAAACGTTAGTGAACTTTCGTTTCGGACAAAGTTAGAATATTTAACGCAATATCGATATCGATCTGCAAACAAGGAAAATTGGCTTCAATTTGAAAAGCTATCGATCTTTAACACGAGCCAACTAATATCCAATTAACCCAAACTCTAGTAACAACCAGCAATTCGTTTAGTACCAACTGCTAGTCACTTACAATCGAGTCAACCTAGCTGAGCAAACTAAACACTAACACGGGTAAACTGACACTGCTCTATTCTGATACTGGATAACTTTTAACAAACGCAGGTAGAAGCGGCGAAGATCATCCAGAAAATATCGGAAACCCCTACAATGAAGAGATTAAAAGCTCACGCTAATCCAAACAAGCTTCACGATTGTTCTTCGTTCGAGTATTTATCAGACGATTATTGGCGCTGTTACGCTAGGTACTACACGATGACGATCTATCATCCGACCGGGACATGCAAAATGGGGCCCGATAGTGACAAGATGGCGGTGGTCGACGCTAGGCTAAGGCTGCACGGCGTGGCTGGACTGCGAGTGATCGACACGTCGATCATGCCTACGATCATTTCCGGGAATACTAATGCACCGACGATCATGATCGCAGAGAGGGCAGCTGATATGATTAAAGAGGATTGGAATATTCAATAGTTCATGGTTCCCTTGGATCTTCGGTGTAAAGAGTTACTAGCTAGTTACTCGTGGTAAATTGCAATGGCGGTGAGATATGCTCAGTGATGGTTATGAGAGTGGTAGTATTATCGTGGGTGATTAGAGTGAAGATAAGAACAATTGTGATAGCTGCGATACAGATGATAGTAGAGAACGGGAATGCTATTGATGGCAACTGATCAATATCGTGGAAAATTACGAGATGTGGGTGCTTATGATAAGCTTGTATTGTGTTCTATGTGCTCGTAATAGAGCACAATATATGTGTAGACTTTTGTTATGGAAACTTTTCTTCCTATTTTTTAATTTGCGTAATTAATTTCATTGGAGATAGCTATTTCCATAGGGCGTGTATCCATGTTATTTTTGGAATATAAATATGATTAAATTTTGTACACGTAGAAAATAGTTTCTTTATAGCTTGGTTGAAATAAATTATGATTATACGATCGAATCGAGTGAAGAGCTTAAATTAAACTTACGTGATTTGCTGTGAAGAAGCAAGTTGAAGAATAAAGATTTTGAAGTTTCCTATCTATTGTTTTGAAGTACTTTCGCTTCATTAACAGATACTTAGTTAGTACTACTTGTAGAACGTGCTTGAGAATTTAATGAACATGCTTAATGACTATACGATGGAAGATACACGAATACGATAACAGCGTAGGGTCCAATATTGTATCAATAGTAAATGTTTAATGATAAACAAGAATACGATAACGAGATATGCTCGATTATAATAGTAAACACAAGATTTGGAAGTTTCGTGTGCTTATAACTTTTGCCATTATTTTATATCTTAGACGATGAAAGTGTGTTACGTCTATTGACACATTAAATCGATAATTAACTTATGCTACGAATAATATATTCCACTTCATTTTCTGTATATTGAACCATTAACTTATAGAGCTATCACAAAACAAGAATTCCTTTCACAAATGCACGTGCTGGCTCAGGTCATGGTCATAATTTACGTAACAAATATGCCGAAACGAAATCTTGTATTTGAAAATTGTCTGACTTTTACTCGTTCGGTATAATAAATAGGAAGATCGACTTCAGATTGATACTTCATTTCCAGATATTAATTAATCTAATAATAGGATTTAATTGTTTAAGTATTTACAGACTGATTCATCCAATTCCTTATCGTTATCAGACGCAGAAAGAACCACTGTGAATCATTTAGAGAGTATCAGATCTATCAAGAAACATCCAAAGATTGCTGGAAATGAGACTCCATAGCAGTGGATTACTCAGAAGTCTTGAGACTTATCAGGGAACACTTGAAGATTATGAGACTCACTTTGGAGAACCTAGGGATCACGAGAAGACTAAAGACCTACCTAGAATCATCCAAAGCAGGTGGATCTACCGAGTAATACCTGAAACTGGTCTTAGATCGTCTAAGAAACACAAGTCCAACACCTCACAGTTTAGAATTCCGGAATAGCATAGCAGACATAGAAGCTTAAGATTTAGACCGCAGATTTATGGTCATAGATCATGGAACACCAGGTCTAGATCTTAAACTCCGCATTCCAGTGTTACAACGTTCGAAACTATGAATTATAATCAGATAACGGCATAGAATAATACTCAGAATTCTAGAATTATGATAAACGTGATCCTCGCTATGAGAGTCTAAAAGAGTCTTAGACACTTTTACTTTGAACTGCGGATCTAATTAGTTTCCCACTATTTATCACTGACCCTTTTCGCTCGTCAAACACCCTAAAAGACCTCAACCCGTCCTCAGCAACCCCTAATCGGGGACCCAACCGTCCTCGACTTCGCAAAACAACCATACTACGCGATCTTGTGACAAACCATGGAGACTTTCTTCCACCACGCGACCGGTGTTGCGCTACATATATCCGAAATGTGAACCGCGATATGCTTCATTTCCTCGGTAAAACTAGCATAAGTTGCTTGGGTAGCTCGAGTGGTGACTGAACGGAGAGGGACAGAGCAAGGGAGAGAGGGAGAGGACCAGTTGCAGATTCAGGTAAGACCCGAAGAAAGTCCAGAGAGAAAAGAGGATAAGAGGCGTGTGCAAAAGGTGGGCAGCCATTTTGGTCCCGCGTTCTCGCGACGGATTTTCATCGAGGATTCGAACGGGAATTCAGGTGCTCCTTGGACCTGATCTGCTAATGCGTTTCACGCGTGACTGCCATTGCGAGTTGAAAAGCGGTGTCACGCGGAAAGCACCGGTTCTCGATCGGCCATCGAATGCACGTTGGCTACGGATTTGTTCTCGGGTGGGTGAGTGGTAGAATGGGCCGAGAACGTCGAGTGCTCTGGTGTTTAAAATTAGAGACGAGGAAAAGTCGTGTCTGTCGAGCGTTTAGCTTAGGCTGCTCGTTTCGAGCCGTTCAAAGGGTTTCGTGCTCTTGGATATGTACACTACCGGTCATAAGTACACGTAGTCGGGCTCTCTGGTCTGGTACATGGATGTTATTAACCAATTTGCGTCATACGAATCCGACGAACGATTATCGCTAAATTTTATTAAGTTACGAATATTTTAATCAAAGAGAAACTGGATTTCAAAGCAGTAAAAATGTAATACTTCAACCATGTGACGTAAGAATCCGAGCTCTATAAGAAAGAGGAGATTAGAATTGGAGGTTAATGATAAATTAATTATTAGACATACTTGACAGGTTTTAAACTGACGTATAAAATTTGGAGCAAAATAATGGTATATGCTGATTTTCAGTATATTATTTCAATTTTTACACGATACGTATCCAAAATAGACTCAGGTATAGTACTATGTTAGAATTTGAAAATTAATTTTGCAACGTGATTAAATTATTTCTCTATCGTGACACAGGTGGCGCTAATAAGAACAAGAAACGAAATCACTGTAGATTTTTTATTATTAATTACTAAATATTATTGTAGCAATTTTGTAAATGTTTCATATCGTAGCTAACAATAAGCGAATGCGTGGATACTTTTGAGCGGTAGTGTATGCCGTGAAGTTTAGGAATATTAGATGAATCGAATAACCATAGTAACCTCTATAGAAAGAACAGATTTGAATTTTAGAACCGAGTCGTTTGAAATGAAAAATAACCAAATATCCCTTTCAAATGCTATGACAAACCAAGTAAACATTTTCCTCGACACTTACGGATTCGTATTACCTTCTCAAACACTCCGTTTAATACCAGTATCGCTAATTAAAATTCTACTCAGTCTACTTCAACCAGTTCTTCCGTTGAATATATCTACGGGATATAGTATGAGAGCACGTAATAATTCCTACAAATAAGAAATTTTGAATAAGGACCGTAATTTTTTCGAAGCAGTTAGAGGGTTTATAGAAGACCACGGTAACTTCGGATAATTAAATAGTAATTTTGAAATTGGAAGAAAATTTTCGCAGGTATTACTGAATTATTAAATAACTCGGGGAATTACGCAAACACTGTACCCACTGCAAGCATCGATATTACAAGAAAATTAATACATTCCGCGTATCTGAAATGCCCAATCGGCCTAGAACACATACGCACCGGTGAAGGGGAAGAAAGGTGGAAGAAAGTAAGGAACCCATCGATTCCATAAAAATTAGTATTGTTAATTCATACGGTGTTCATTCTCGAATCGTCTATTTGCTACGACTACACTTCCCAGCCTAGCTTTCATTACTCGATCTGTCTCGAGATTAAGGCATTCGTTATTTAACTCGATTTGCTTCGCGAGTAAAAGTCCGAGCTCGATACCGCATAGATAATCCGTCGATGCAAAAGCAAAAGGGGGAATTTCGCGAGTGCTTGTTACAAAGAGTTTCGATAATTAGTTAATTGGTGGGGCTAATCGGTTTCGAGGGTACGATGCTGCTTGTGTAAGAGGAATTCCAGGTAAAAGTCCATAAAGAGACAGCGCGTATTGTGATAGAGTCAGAGAGAAAAAGCAGACATCGGGATAAATGAGCGCGATTTAATTCAACTTTTTCTTTCTCTCTCTTCTTTCTCTCGTGATAAAAGGAATACGAGGTACAATGGTAATTGCGTAACGTGCAACTGCTCTTCATCGTTGAAACTTTTCGAACATCCTGAAGTATTCTTTGACGCGAGATCGGAGAAAGCGAGATGGCAGATAAGTGTTATTTACCACCAGGAAATCTGTTTAAATTTGTAGTAAAGTCGTTGGACAAGAATTCAGGCGGAGGCGGAGGTGGGGAAAATCAGGCAAATAAATCAGTTTGATCGTGATATTGCTCTTGGAGAAGCTGAAGGGGGTAATCTTTCAAAATTGGACGTGGAGGAGGCTTTCGTACGAGTGAAATTCGGATGAATTATGGTCTGGACTTTGTAATGGGCTTCGAAGATATTTACAGCTTATTTCAACTTTTCTTGACAATTTTCTAATTAACAATTTGGAATTTTTTAAATTTCTTAACAGAGTAAAGGATCATCTGAAATTACGTTGAAAGTAACTGTTATGTTTTTGGCAATTGATTATGTTAAAAATCATTATTTTTGGTTTAATTGCTAAATATAGATAGAGAAATTTTAAAACTTAGTCTATACAAAGGTGGCATTAACGGAGATGGAAGACTCAAATTGCAGCCTGTAATTATTTTCAACGCGGTATAGAGCCAAAGGCTGTCAAAGAATTCAAAGAAAAGCCATTACGAAAGTCCTATTTTTGCCAAGCTAAATCTGACTCTTCCGAACTTCTGTTACCAATCAGGGTTTAAAGAAGCGCAGAATTAAAAGTTTCAAGCCACATTCGTAAATGTTCCGAGTTGAAATAAAAGAAAATACATTTAACTTGTCAAAAACACGGAAAGATTCTCGAAAGGATCTCCTAACCCAAGCTTCATACCTTCCACTCGAAAGAACTTTGAATCTTCTAAAGAACCAAATGCTATTCTAAAAATGCCTCGAAATCCCCTACCAGACATTACAATCGCTCAACCAAAGCCTACCAATAGAAGTCACTTTGCCACCACAATCTGATCCACGCGAATTCTCCATCTCTCGATATAGATCTTAGAAGTATACAAATCTATGGACCAGATCTGCAGCGAGCAGAACTGGGAAGACGTTCTCGGCGAGGTATAGGGGATACTTCTTCAATACAAATAGAAGAATACGAGTGTTCAAAAGAATCCACGAGTACTTGCTGAAAAATTCGAACCGACTACTCTGACGTTTGGACTACTGCACTGTCAACAAACCATCTACTCTACAGGAGACACGAAACACAAAGACATAAATACAAACAACACTCTGACATCGCAGAAACGTGTCAAAAATACCGTCCAATATTTAAAAAAAGACCCAATGCACCACGAAATTTGAAAAACAATGACCATACTGCCAACGTGACACTAACAAGGATAGTGCAAGTCCTTCGAATCACAGATTTTGTTAAAACTTTGCAGGTTTGTAGATTTAATCATGCAGTTCAAGAAAATATCTCACTATAAGAGCAACTACTCGATAGCTTTCGAGATATTTATTATTGCCTCAATTATAGATTTATTCCGAACATTTATCAAGTGTCAAAATCTCTAGTCAAGGATAATGAAGCTTTAATCACTACTATCTCAAAAACTATAGAGTAGTTTTCCTGAATCGTATGACTAAATCTATAAACTTGCAAAGTTTCAACTAAATCAACGAAGGACTTGCACTGTCCTTGTAAATTCAGAGAAAATAATGAAAAGTGCAGTATATTCTTCATCACTCCTCACGAAAGTTAGCATAAAGCGTGAAATATGTCTCGCAGCATAGAGGTCAAGAAGAGATAAAAGGATCCAATATCAATATACCTGATCACGTACTCTACCACTGTGTTTGCATTTGAGAATCCAAAGGCAGAGATTTGCGAGCGTGGAAAATGGAGAGCGCCAGGTAGAGCGAGCAGGTACGTCCTGTCCCTGCGACGACCCTCGAGACATCCTTCGCAGTCGACACGGTCTATACACCTTCACAATCACTATCCCAACGATTTCGCAGTCGCGATCCCCTCGGACTCATAACGATCGCTCAGCCCGATCTAACTTTCTTCCGATGGCGAAAACGCCGCGCTATTTTCCAACGTGGTGCCTGGTCAATTAGGGTCCCACTTTCAGTGGGATCGCGGCAAGTGAAACCGTGAACAGTTCATAGTCAGCGGCGATTCAGTGATTCGCGTTCGGCCGGTCCGCGTTGAGCCGAAGAATCGCTTGCTTTTGTCCCGGACACACTCGGGTTTTGCTGCTTTTCTCGGATCCCTGGTTCTTTGTTCTTCGCGGAATCGTCAGTTTTCGCCGGGTCAACCGGCCTAGTCGATCGTGCTGTCGCGTCGTTGCTCTTCTTTTTGGTGCAGCGCTTCGGTACAGGCTGACACACGAACAGTGTCCGAGGACTCGTGAGACTTCGCTGTTCGTATCAAAGAGGAGTAAGAAGTGTCTGATCGATATAGATTTTAAGATTGATCACCTCGTCGAGGAGCTGGGATATTTGTTTTCATATTTTTGAGAGACTTCTCAAGCGCTTGTTTTGAGAGGAGACTGACGTTTGAGTCGCTCGCAGGCTGGAATGATTAATAGCGTTCATGCTTGAAAGTAGATTCCTATTTTCTGTTTCCCGTAGTTAATCGACTCGACAAATTTGTGCAGTATGAATTGATATACTTTTTCGAGGATCTTTATTCGGTAAATTTTGCTGATAACAGTCTTGAGATTTTTCTTCTGTGCTAGATATATTTTTGATTACTTCACCGAGGAAACTTTGTTTTTGCTTGCGAGAGAAAGGTTGATTATGTGATACAAATGATCGTCGTTTTAAACTGATCATTGGTACAATAATATAGTCGAATGAAAATATAATGAATAATTAAAATGTGGATTAAAAAGGATAGGATTAATTTTAGAACCTATGTCGATCAGGAATTCCTTGCTTTTCTCAGCGAGTACTATAATCTGGAAAATTCTTACATCCTTTTCCTATAATACAGTACAGTATACCCATCATACAGAATACGATATAAAAATGATCAAATTAGCAAAAAGAAGAGTCCGGATTTAATCTGAATTTAACTCGATTTCTTTTCGTATCCTTTTCCCGATTTTTCCCAATTTTCCTTTCGATTTCCATTTTTTGATTTTTTCTCGAGTTCATTATCTAATGTGCTTGTGACTAGTTTCGCGATAGAGAATCGAGAACAGTTCGAAGCGGATTCGAAAGGCGGAAGCGAACATGTGATCTGTGGAAAATTGAAACGAGAGGGTGATCGAAGCGCGGGAGCGGATTAAAAATGATGAGAACGAGAGTATGACGAAACTGGGTGGAGATAGGACCCTGTCTCCTGGTGAGTGTTCGATCGTCGACGTTTCGATTAGATTCTTGTTCAGATTGAACAAGCAGCGCGGTAGGTAATGAAATTGACGAGATAAGGGATGGCTAACCCTCTGTAACGCCATGTGCCTCTCAAGACACGTGATACGTGCGTGTACCTATTTTTCTTCGCTGATTTCGATTATCTATCATTCGTAATGACCGTAATCCGAGGAAATATTAAAATATTAATTTTAATATTTAAAGATATTCGATTTATAGGACCACTTCGAGTTTTCAGAGCGAAAATATTAGACATTGTACAGAGTGATTAAACAGTAATAGAGCAAGAACATGATTTAGGAATTATATTATCTAGCAATTAAATAAATTGATCTTCTGTTTTCCATTTTCCTCCTTGCTTATATTAGCATAGAGCGAAATTTGATCAGAAATTCTATTATGTATCTCTCAATTATGGGTTTTTAATTACTATTCCTACACGAAATTTATAAATCATTCATTTGTATTTCTTAATTTCCTTTCAATTAACATTCCCAAGCAGAATTAACAAATTCGTTCAGCTGTTGGAACAGACTTCGGAATAGAAGTATTTCAGTTACAAATGAAGTATTCGCAATAACAATATAAGGTTAGTTAAGAATAACTCTCTCTAAAACATTTTCTTCAAAACAAACCAACAAATTTCCTATCGAATTTTCAGCTGCAATTTCTTACTATCTTAGTTACATAATTCTGATTACCGTGCAATTATACATAATACGTTAAGGGCGCTGCTTTTATCTGAAAACATAAAAATCCACTATTAATATCAACGATTGCGAAAACAAGAGTTCTAACATTTTTCAAATGAATATTAAGAAACATAATTCAGAAGCAATTAAAAACTGAAAAGAGAAGCTTAGCAATGAACGTCATTAGCGATTGAAGTATAGTAAAAATTCGGATAATTTTTACCGCGATTGTTAACTTGAACTCTTAATAATCTCGACAGTTTACGACGCTGTAAAATATCAATATCCAGAAACGCGACCTCGCATCGAATAATTCGCAATCGTAATCCTCCAGAAACTATCGCTTTCTCTTTCTACGCGAAAAATAACGTCGTTCAACAGGCAAGTTTCGTGCGAGAAATTGCAACGTGGAAATTCGTCCGTGCCAAGTTCTGCTTAACCAAGCCTCGTAAATCCGGTTTGCGTGAATCGTTGTGAAGCTTGTGCAAAGCTTGTATAACTTCCATGTAGAAGAGTTCCGCGCGAACACGGGAAGCAAAAGTTTCTGCGCCCATCGCGAATTTCATTCTACATAATCCCATTGTTTGTTAATCTGTCAATGGGGTGAAACGAAGGCACGTTACGAGTAACAGACATTGTATCCTTAACGTGTGACCTTTCCATGCGTTTGGTCTTGGGGATTAGGTTAGACTGGGCTCGACACTGTGATCGAATTGCGAGTTTTCGATAAATCAAACGATTTCCTTCGTACTTTCGAGCGATAGGAATAATAATAACAGGTGATTACTTATTTGAAATTGGGACATTCGAATTTGTCTATAAAGTATTTGGAAGAACTTTTATGTTTTTATCTATTATTTTTCTAACAATCAGTACTAAATCTAGAATGATTGACCAAATGATTGATGGATGAGAGAGGGAGAATTTTAAAGAAAATGAGATAACAGAAAACAAATAATCCAGGAAGTAATACTGAAATGGAATTTTTGATTAAAAATTTGAAAATGGCAATTTCGGTAGTGCGACAGAACCAGTGTTAATGTTTATCTGATAAAGAAGTAAATAAATAGAATCGAAATCCTGTGAATATGAGTGCGTTATATGTGGGGTTAATATGAAATAATAAGGATCAAGCTGAGTAAACCAAAATAATATTTTATAATATAGTTAATGCTCGAAACGATTACTTTGAATTACCAAGTACTGAAAATCGTGAAATATTTAGGACTCCGTTGAATTTGAACTTTTCCTAGGAAGTATGTCTCGTGTATTGAGATTTCCATAGGAAATATTTATTGCAAAATTCTTTACGAAGAATCATCTCGATTTCTTCTGAATAGGATTTACGAGATAACTTGCTAATGAAAGATAACGAGAAAAATACAGAAATCCAGGCTGAAGTCATAAAATTGGTTGAAAGTATAAAAGTAGGAAGATATATAGGATCATCTCCCACGATCTTTTATGGAACTCGCATGTGGCGTCCACGTGGAGCATATGTGGCATGGCAGAATAAAACGAGGTAGCTCGAAATATACAGATTAGCGAAATTTTTTTGAAAACCAAGTAATTTCCTGCTTCCATAGTAGCAAAAGAAAATATATCCCAATTTAGGAGAAACAAAGGACCCTACATTTTTAACGAAAATGAAATACCTTTTACTTTTTGATAACACTGATAAAATGCTTTTAATTTAAAAAATATATATATATATATTTTCTAAACGAAATAAAATTTTAGATGGATCAGAAACTAATTTACTAGCTAACCAAGTGTAAAATAAATAAAAAAATTCATTGATTTATGCTCTTTAGAGACGCAAAAAATAAGTGGATTTGAAAAAAAGATGCGTGAATCTTGTACACGAAATAATAATAATAATTATTCCAATTACACTCATTATTGACAATAACAGAATAACACTCATTGCTCGATTCAGCAATGAGATATAATTCGAAAGGCGATAACATCGGTTATATAAAAAGCTTAATGCTAGATCGATCATTTATTTACTGTACATTACGAGATACTACGCGAGCATTAACGTTCTGAATTTCTAAACTGAGCTACTGAAAGGTAAAGATAAAAATTTATATCGGCAGCATCTATTATTTATATTTCCATTTAAACACTTCAGAATTTTCGTTTATCTGCATATGATCTTACGTGACATTTGGCATTTAAAAGTTTTAGATTTTGGAGTACCTCGATTATCAATTGCTTTCTCAATAGCAAATACGATACATCAAAACAAGGTATACGTAATTTAATAACACGCTACAAAAATAATACAACAATGAATAATCATTTTAGACATATTATATATTTTCTCAATTTTCATGTACGAATCAAAATTATTTCGAATTTTTATTCCTGAAATTACTGGAAATATGCAGCTCCTTTTTACTATTACTATGACTACTACTATTACTATCTATCTATTATCTATTGCAGGATGGTAATGTTAGTATTAATATGAGATATACGAGAGAATGAACAAAAGGAGAAATTATTAATTATACATTACATAAAGGGGAAATACAGCGTGTATTCTATTATACTCAATAATACCACCTGACTAGATTAATTAATACCTTTTGCTCCATGAATACAGCTGATTAACTCAATCACAATAAGCTATTTATCAAGAAATAACAATTTAATGTCAATCATATTTTTCCTTATTATTGTTCTCGGTTTCCTTATACATTTATTGCTTCCCAAGAAAAATTGGCAATAACGTTTATTTCATTATTACAAATTATTTATTAAATATTGTAGAACTATTTATATAAATATTCTCGATTACCAGCTTTTTACATAAATCTGCAGAAGACAAATAGATAAACGGCGATTAAAGACTTTACATTTATCCTTGGTTGCTATTTTCTTATTAAGATCCATTAAAAGTCCGACTAAAAATGGTACAAGATCTAGGAGATAAAGAGAACTTAAGTTAATCAATAATGCGATTTATCTGCGATCTTATTAATTCACGAGTTAGATATCACTATCAAATTTTATCTAAACGTGTGAGATAACCTATCTAATTTACTGTAAAAGCATATAACTGGCATGCGAACAATCAGTTTCATTCTGAATACGAAGAAGAATACAGTGAAACGTTCTGCTATTATCGAAGGTACGTTCAATGTCTCTATATGTTGTCATTTACCAATCATTTTATTCTTTCATACTCGCTTTTTCATTTTTCCTTCACACCAATTTCACTTTAAATACCTTCCAATCAATTCGTGTTTTTCTTTTAATTATTAATTTAATTTTACATAATTAAATTTAGTTAGAATAATATGACATACATACTTCCTTTCACACGTGCCTTATCCTATTAGTTCGGTTCATAAGTTTTGATAGAAAATAAAAATTGGTGAACTCTGAATATAGAACACTATTCTTTTTAATTGTTTAATCAATTTTCTAGACAGTGCTGACTTAAAAAGAGAAATATTTAGAAGCAGATTAGTAAATTTTTTACTTTTGTCACTTCTATGGGAATTAATATTATTTATACGTTGTATAAGATAAATTTTAGAGCACGTATATTTAGCTATCCCTTATACTATTTTCCACCTTATTTTCTATGACATTTTCAAAATAATTTTATTAGTTTATATTTATCTTTTATCGTACACTAGCTGCATCAACTTTTCCAATAAATATCTTCTCTATATTTTTATATATCCTGTAACCTTTCTTAATATTTGTGTATTTACTATCATCATATATTATTAAGAGTAAGAAAAGTTTAACTATGTCGATATTTCATCTCAAATCTATTCCGACCGTGATAACGACATCCATTTAGGTCCCCTAAAACACCCTCCATTTTCTAACTCTTAAAAGGACTTCTTTGTTCACCGATCAGCGGTTAAAGCACTCTTTCAGGAGCGTTTCAATGATAATACCCGAGTGACAGGATGTCATTGGATCATTAGTCATCGGAAGTCCGCTTGTAGGAAAGAACATCGAAAGAACCGAGCTGAAACCTCGCGAATCCTCCAGTCTGTTCCTCCCTAATCCCTGGAACTTTTAACGTCGATCATGCTGCCTGTGTCAGCTTGAAAGCACCGCGTATTCACGACATATCGAGGAACTTCGATTCGTGATCTGAATTCCTGAAACGAGGTATCGTTCTCCATAAAATCACCTAACCGAATTTCTTCTGCGACGTTCAGGATCTCTAGATTTTGTCATTGACAGCCTTTCAAAATTCAAAATTTCAAAAATCCTTTTTCTTCTTCGAGACGAGGAAACGTTCAGTTATAGTCCTTGGTCAAACATGAAGTATTTTATAAAATCACTGAATTAAATTTCTTCCACGACATCCTGAATTTTTTTAAAATTTCGTCGTTTGTAGGTTAGGCTGCTTCAAAATTTCGAAAGTCGATTTTTCCTTTTTGAGATGAAGTCACTTCGTTTCCTAGAAGTTTATTTCATCGAGTAATTAGGCTATCGAAGGGGATTTTACATTTTCATCTCCATTTCCGAGAGTTAGCTTAAACGTCATTGAATTGTTTTAACTGTTCTTTGAATATTCCGTGACGAGAAAATTATGCAACCTTATGAAACAATACCCATATCTCTCTGAAAAATTAGTAAATGGATAAAAATAGATTTTCCTGGGGAAGTTGTATCTCAAGTATAGTGATAGAGATAATGGTATAATTTTTTAATACTTCATACCAGCAATTCATCAGTGATTGTGGAAACATCCTATTGTCAAGAATATCATCCTGTCTTGGTCTATCAATTTATTAAGAATATTATTTTTATAAAGGACTTTTAACTATTAATTGTGACCATTAATTAACGTGTTAGTTCGATTAAATGACTCAGTGAGATTAATTTTCGATTAAGCTGAATATTATTCCGCGTGTAACGCGAAGCAAGTATTCAAGACTACTTGTATGAACACCACAATGAATCTTTTCTTTCACAATCTCTGCATGTCTAACACGATACAATATACAGTCAGTCACAGAAGTATCAGTTATAAAAATTGCACCACGTAGTTACGATTTTAATTGAATAATTAAGTGACAATTTGATAAAACAGAAATGAAAATTTCAATTCAAATTAATAAGAATTAATATTTAAAGGGTTAGAAATGTGTGACTCATCGTATTATCACAATATTTTGCTTTCTTTTTGTACCGAAATTGGACATCACGAATCTAAATTATAATCACGTATTAAAGATTCCATGGACCAACACAGTTCAGATTAGCTATCAAAGCTTGAAAACAAAAAAAAAAAAAAGAAGAGGAAATGAAACGAAAAAATTCGAGAAGAGAAGGGACGATTGTATGAAATATTTAATTACACTTTCAAAAAAATTATTTGCGTTTGAAAAGAAACGAAAACGGCAGATCGAAAGTCGGAAACGGAAGTGACTGTCTGATTTATCAAATGTAGCAACACTGCTTCTGCCGAGACTAAAATTAGCGAGTTCGGGGAAACTGAATGCCAATCATCCTCGTGAACAAAGAGACGCTATGAAAGGAGAGGATTTAATTATTACTAGCCTAACCTTCATAAAGATTCTTAGATCGATGAATCTGTTATAAAAGATGGTATCTAGGTGCTTCACTTAACACGCGAAAACGTTATTAACACCTAACAATGCTGATATCGTTGCGTTGCCGGTACTTCAAAGTATCTTAGAAGGGATCACGCGCAAGGAAACGTGAAGGAGATCGATTATTGGTCACTCGCAGAAGAACCGATGCCCTACTATCGATCCAGCATCGATCATCGTGCCATATGCAACCTAATGCATCAACTGTTTCCATGCATTCTTTTACATATCCACTTCTAACCCTCTAACAAATTCATCTCTTTTATCTTCCACGTTAGATTGACCAATAGATAGCATCGGGTTTGAGCGATAGATACAGTCTCTTTTGAGTAAAGTATCATTTATTCTAGTTCAAAATGATCAATTATTTAACAAAACGTCTTCTCTTTCAAACGAAATCATTGACATTGTATAATAAGAATATCGAGATTATTTTTGGACCAATAAAGTATGATCTCAGAGACTTGGAAGAGTCTGAAGACTGTCATGTACGTTAGGCTGGCTTCATTGAACATGTCTCTTAATCTAATTCTTTTACTTAATTGATAACAGTGTTCTATTGTTAATTACACGTTGATCGTCGTATCATGTTCAATCTAACGTGTCCACCATCTATGTAAATATTTTCCTTCGTCCTTTGGTAAATCGGTCTTCAGATTCATGGATCATATTGAAGGGAATCTAAGAGAACCTAAGGGTATTCATACTTTAGGAACAACCATTCACAAGATCAATCTTATTGCAACTCGACGTGCTTATCAACCTCCTTTAAAACAAGTTTCCTGACTGGTTCTTCCACCTGGTCCCAACTCGAAACAATGAATGAACGACTATCGATATTATATATCCGATCGTTAAACCGTATGCAACCTAATTCGTTCTCTGTCGCCGTATATCGTATTCTTTGTAGATCCAGTCACTGTAGTTCAAGCTGCTCATATCTCAAGAACTATTTCTTTATTTATTTATTTATTGATTTATTTATACGGGATTAACATATTAGAAAAAATGCAAGAAAATTATTACAGTGAGGTATAAAATTAATGGTAACAAAGAAAGAAAAAGAAAAATATACGAACAGACGAGATGAGTATAATTATAAGAAAAACAAATTTTTTACAGAGAGGTGCGATGTAGTAGTTGTTTTATAGAGTGAAGAGATTCGCTGAATAGTTCCAGGGTAGGATAAGTGTTGTTAATGTAAATAATCATTTCATTGATACCTGAGGTATCCGACGATAATTAGATGTGATTTGGTATTAGAATATATTATATCCTTCACTACTTGAGCATGTAATACCCAAGTAAACAGGTGAGTCAGTGCCTGGAGGTAAATAAAGAGCACCGATAATAATAGAGTCAAATTGATTTTTGATTTCAACGAATTCCCAAAATCAATCTTAATATACGTCAAATCGACATTTCCACCTGGGTCAAACTTGAAGCATTTAATGAACGCCTATCGATACTCTCTCATCGATCACGCATCGATCATTAAGTCCTATGCAACTTAGCTCATCCACAGTTTCCGTATATTTTCTCCAAACCTGTTCCTTGCACTTTGCTGACCTAATCCCAAACGATTTGCGTCTCATGGACGAGCAGACCCCGAGACAAGTCTCGGGACCAGAAACACTTATTTACTCGAGTCAAACTTTAGACACTTAACGAATCACTACCAATAACTTTCTCATGGATCACGCATCGATCATCGAGCAGTATGCAACCTAACTCATCCACAGTCTTCGTATATGTTCCCTAGACCCGTTCCATGTTCTTTTCTGACATAACGACAAACTTCTTGTGTCCCGTGGACAACTAAACCGAACAACCTGGACCCGGCTCTGGGTGCTGTTCTGTGGCCTTGAAACACGTTTCTGAACCGATTTATTTACCTGAATCAAACTTGGAACGCTAATGAATGACTCTTAATACACTCTCATCGGTTATGGATTGATCTTCGAGCCATATGCGAGTTACCGACCCACTGCATTCACATGCGACCTCCAAACTTATTCCTAGCTCGTTTCCAACCTAATCCAAAGCATTTCACGGGCATCCAAACCCAAAACCAATCCCGACAAGGCTACGAGTGTTAATCTGCCCCTTTGAAACTCGTTTCTCTAACCGATTCTTTCACGCGGTCCCCCGGCTTCATTTCGCATGACGTGTGCCGCAGAGGACCGGTTCACCGACTGGGATGACGTCAGGGTCCCGTCGGCGCTCTTTCTCCGGAAGAGAGCGAGCCCTGGCCTCCCTTTCAGCTCACTCTGCGCGAGCCTCCTTAATTAGCGTGTCTAGTGTGGCCACGGCCGCGGATGCGGCTCTTGCCGGACTATTCCCGCCGTGAAAATAGATGAATCGAGTCGTTCTGCATCGGGCTTTCACGCGGCGCAGCCTCGCCACGTTGTGTCTCGGATGAGTTCCTCTTTGTGTTGCTCCCGATCGAAAGGACTATCTTGCGCGCGCCACTCGCTCCAGCTGCCCAAATGTCTTCGAATTCTGTTCCACCAGCCACTAGCGGCCTCCTCTCTTGCGCGTTGCTTCCCTTTGGACGATTACTCAGGTTGGTCTAAACTGCGACATTTTCATTTTTCTCTTCTACTTTTTCATCTATCCTCTTGCGTTTTAATCTTAAATCCCATTCTTTTACTCTTGGATTTTAAGTTTGCCGCGTTTTCTTACACTTTTCTTCCGGTTTTTACTTAGAATTGGGTTTGAGACTGGGTGGTGGGCGAGATGCATTGCTATGGGTTTTCGGTAACGGGAAAATGGAAATACGGATTTAATTTCGGTTTCTGTTTTGAGTAAATTGAACGAGTTTACGTTGTTAGTTAGTTACAGAAAGATGGGTGAGGTGTGAATGACACGGTTGGTTTGCGTAGAAATTAGGATCACGTTGGTTTAGCGTCGTCCGGGGCGGTCTTCGTTTGTCAGTTTCGGTGACTGAATCATCTTTCTTGGGATTCGTGACTAACGGTGGAAGAATATTCGCAATAACAGATTTTGCTTCGCGCAGACAGGGGGATAAGATGCACGTGGATTCATTTTTATCCGAAGGTTGAGCGGGGTTGTTGAACGTTCTGGTGAAAGGGAAACTAGGTATGCTTGGCGAGCTTGCGATAGTCTAAAATTCTGCACGACAAATGGATAACGATCATAACCCCGTCTACCAAAATCCACTACTTTTCTACAAATTTCCCACACTCTTCCATCGCTACACCCACCCGATTATTCCGTTTCAATACCTCTCTATGAAAATTGGGAGGGATTTGAAAATAGATTAAAATCGACGAGTCTAATTGGCATTCCTCGCAATAGTCATTCAAACTTCACCGATTTTGTTTGATATACTTCACACACACGATACCACGACCACCGAACTTCGTTCCAACCTCACATACCAACTTTCGCGGTAGACTCGATCCTATCGCTACTATCCTCATCGCTCCACTGAACTCGTTCACGCTAACGCAATCGCGGTGTCATCCAAGTCACGTCTACTTGGGTAAAGAATTTCGTCAAACGCCTCTATCAAAAATCACTTTCGAGCCTCATTCATCATCCGGTGCCTCGAATTGTCGGTAACTTTCGAAATCTAGACACCTGGATTTTGCGCGTAGCAGACACAACTGACTCTTGTCTACGTAAACTTTCACGCAGAAAGTGAATCGCTCGGGTCGAAGCGTATGGCGTGAAGGAGAAGCGCGTACGATTTGTCTAGCGCCTTGTCTATCAGGAAGAAGTCCCTGGTAGGCTCTTCAGAGGCGATACGGATTATTGGACCCGAGTAGCCGGCTACTTTCACGCGGATCGTAGTGTTATTTTCGACGATCGTCCGGTGAGAACCGGTGCAAGGATTTTACAAGCTCCTAGCCTTCCTCGTTCCTGCTCGCCGCCGCTTTATCATAGGAGAAACGACTTTGACTCTCGGTTTTCGTTCGAGCAGTGAAACCGTAATCCGATTCGTTCGGTTCCGCGACCGTATGGACTTTCACGCTGAAAGTTATTTCGCATCCCGCGCCGTACGCGAGATCTTCGCTAGCAGTGACTATGGCTGATCTTGGTGCCTCGCGTTCAGCACGCTTGTTAGCGGGGACGTGGGACTGCTGGTGAATCCACGGTCTAATGAAGCTTTAAAATTGGCTGCATGTGTGCGATGCCGTACGTTCTTCCTCGTCGGGATGTCAGGACAGTTGGGTCACTCGAACTTGCGGACTATGTAGCTCCTTTGGGTGATTTGCAAATCATATTTGGTATGTACGTTAGCGCGATGTGTTCGTGAATCGTTGCAGATTAATTCTAGAATTTGCTAGTCGATTTGAGGTAGAATTTATTTTTTCCTAGGAATTGGGCGATTCTTTGTCGCGTGTTCTACTGACAGCGATCACATTCGTCAAGCGATCAATTTATCAGTGATAGATATAAAGAAATAACGTGGAGAAAAGAAGATCGAGAATTATACTTTGACTGCTTGCCCATATATGACAGATGCATTATTTAAAATTCCATAAAATTTCCATAGAATTTCAGCAATGTATAGATACGTTTGACTTTTCACGTAAAGCAAGCCAGGTCTAGTTATAAAGGATTTAATCAGGAACTAGTGACAGAGTGTAGACAAAGGATACGGATTCCACCTGTAAGAGGATACCTAATTCGAACAAACTTTACTCACATTTCGACTGAAAGTATTTGACAGGATATTGCTCTAAGCTTTTGTATGCTATGGAACAACTTGACACAGGACGTCAGAGTTAAGAACAGAATTAAAAATTCAAGAATTTGGAGACATACTAGATTCATCTTCACAATACCACGTTTATTTATTAACGAAATTAACAATTGACCTTATTTGTATATACCACCTTATTATATTCATTTATACGTTGCTCATGTGACACAGACACCATTCACGTGTCCAATATTGAAATATACTATAGAGATCGGTATTTTAGATATTAATGACATGGCGGTGTCCCACTAATAATTTCCCTAGTAGCTAAAGAAAGAAGCAAGTAAAAATGTCCGAAATACGAGCATGCAACTCGCAAGTGCACACTCGCCAGGCTAACGCGAGCTCTAGATATAGATCTATGAGAACCATCGCGATCGATCCACCACTATAACTTCTTACACAAGAGACATGATAAAAGCAGCCTACGAGGAACAGTTTGGTTTCCTAACCGCGAATCGTTCAAACGAGAAACGTATATCCTTACCATGATTGTCATTCGCGTTCACGCGGCCGACCAATAAGCTACCAGGGGTTCGACCCAGGTAATTCACGCTAATTTTCACCTGCACCGAGCGAATTGTCTGCATCGAGCAATTACCTAAGCTCGTTGTAGCTGTTACATTCACAAGGCACTGAATTAGATATAAATTTATCATGGCGCTTTGACACGAATTCGTTGCTTTCTGTTTGCAGGTGACACTGGCCTCTAATTGGATAAAATGCGACCGTACATCCTGCTCTCGTTCCTGGTGCAATTGGCAATCGCGTTTCAAATCCCGTTTCCGGTAAATAGAGCCGTCGATCGATTTATCCGCGATGGAAATGGCGAAATGTTCGAAACGATCTCGATCTGCTGGCGATGGTCAAAGATGGGGTTTTGTCCGTAGAGGACGGTGATAGACGTTGCGTTTTCGCCTGGAGAAATTGCGAAGGATGAGCGTTGGTATTTTAGAAAATGATATCCATATTTTGATAGTTGTCTGATTGATCATTGCAAAGGTATTCTTGAAAAATTATCCTTGGGTCTTTAACCCTTTGCACTCGAGAGGTGCCTCTAGGTCACCATTTGATAAAATTTCGAAGCTCGATATTAATTAATATATCAAATTTAAAATAATGTAACAGTGTACGAGGAATTAAAATCAAATAATACTACAATTCTATTATTATTTCATTCTTTACTTACTGCTCAAAAAAGTATCGTCCGTTTTTTAGTAGAGAATCTTTGAATTTCTACTCTTCTCTAACCAAAAAGTCGTCGAATGCAAAGGATTAAATTTTGTTTCAATTTTCGTTTCATTAAAAGGCTACCTTCCATTTTTATAATTATTTTAAGGGTGGTCAAAAACTGGAAAAAATTATTCCAATACTGTTCAAAGAATATTTACGGGTCACGGTGAAGCTTTATGAAATTTTCGTGTAGCTAAAAGATAGTGTATTTTTTATTGTATAATTATTACAGTAATGATCGGTATAAATAATATTGTTCAAGAATTATTTGCGGGGTCAGCAAGTTTTTCGAAATTTCTATCTTTTTAAAGCAATTGCGTTTTTTCGTGTGATCAATTGGTATTAATAGTAAAACCCGAAAGATAATTTCAAAAATAGCGCAAATTTAGACGCAGCTACGCGTTGGCTGTTTTAGATTGTTCTGTGGGATAGGATTGCGCGGAATGGAGTTTAAACGCGTTAAGTATGCCATTTATGCAAACGATTTCTGACGATTACCATGCATTACGATTTATGAGCTATATTTACAACGGCGTGCATATTGCAACAATGAGGAACCAGATTTGAATAAAACAAGAGCAGACGAACCGTTACTTGAAGAGGAATTGAATTATTACGAGCAATTAAAAACCAGTTTCGTAATCTCTCACTATATTTGAATGAATTTTATTCACTTTTATGCTCAGTGATAGTATGAATTTAAAATCAAGCCCAATAAAATTAGATATTTTATTCGCGATAGCAAACATTTCTGACAAATTAACCAATTTTTATTTTGATATTTCAAAGTTTTTATTTACTCATGGACTTCGATCAATATTCATTTTTTATTAGACAGATAAACACTTTTTCCTATATATATATATATGCCAAAAATTAAAATTCTGATAGAAGAAACTTACATTAGTACCTTTATACTCATTATTTATTAGTTAATCACGATGATTGCTTACATGTTCTGCGAATATATATATAATCAATTGTAATACCCACAGGGGTTGGGTATGATATTCAAGATTTCAATCGATTATTTCCGACTGAAAGTGGGTTTTAAATCGTTTTACACTTGGAAGGATCCTTGCCCATGTGATGGTCTTAGATATTACTGTCAATTAGTCTTCTTTATTTACAAATGTCAGTGATTAAAATACAAGAGAAAACAAGTCGTCAATAACGCTTCTGGAAAACCAAATCTAGTATCCGCAAAAGCCTAAAGTTGCACAAATCAAGAACAATAGAGTCAAGAACAATAGAGTCGACGATCACATACCTTCTCCGAAGGGAGCTTTGAAAGATTTCGACTGCAATGGAAGAATCATTGTTAGAACAATGTTAAGCAGCAAATTGATTACCTCTTCAGAGCGAATTCATAATTATCCAGTCAAGAATTTCGATAGACACTTTTTCCAGCAAATAGTTTGATGCAACAAGCTTCCTGTTAGACTAGTTTTCAACATCGACATATTAAGTTCGAAGCAACGAGCTTTAAAGTGATCAAGTATTTGGCTTGAGACACCGATTTGGTAAATAAAGAGTTTCTATAACGAGTTACTCAGAGGATTGAGCACAAGAGACGAGTCTAGGAGCAATGAGCGTCTGAGACCAATGATCACTGGTTAAATTAGACATGAGGATCAGAGTCTGAAATTTAGAGTGAGAAGCAACGAGCCCCTCTGCTTATTTTGGAGCTAATTATAAACAAATAAAGACTGTTCTTTTCCAAAATGTACAAGAACTTGAATGTTTCTTCGAATCTGAAGCACAGTCATTTAGCATGGTATCACGAGTGTTCAATACGTAATCGAGTTTTGCCTCAGGCACGTTCGATGAAACTCTAAATGTGAACGTTGACACGCGAGCTAAGGATTGCTATCGTTAAGCTCTTTGGAAGGAGGATCTCTCTTCCTCCAAAGAGGTCTTCAATTTTCACGAGGCCTTGACTGCTTGGCACGTCAAGATTTCTCACTGACGTCAATGATACATCATATTATTTAGGAATGAATGACACAAGGCACAAAACTGAGTTCTAATATTGGGTAAAAAGTGAAAAAATTGTAACATGTTTAACACTAGAACTACCAACCCAGTGAAAATGACTGGTCCCAGAATTTTCCTTTTTGCAATCACCGAATACATACACCTGTTTTAAGAATAAAATTGGTATCAACTCGTATTAAGAAAGAACTGTAATCAATATATTTACTCATATTCATATCGTACCGCTGAAATTACTATAATCTGTGCACGTTATAATTAGGTACCCATTAAAGATCGGTAATTGTAGTGTTAATCCCTCAATACGTCATTCGTTTCTGAGCTTAAAGTAAAGATCAGTGAACGCTTTAATTAACATTTGGTTTACAACCGTGTAATAATTATATCACGAATAGGGAATTCCTTTTCTCCGACCAGGTATAGTCTTTCTTTCGCACCAGCTGCGAATTTAATTTGTTGATTCTTCGAAGCGGGCTCTATCCGTCTAGAGTTTTCTCAGAAATAATTGCAAGAGCGTACATGGTCTCGCAGAGCGAATCTACATATTCGTTTCTTTTTCACGTCGTCGACCCGGAAGAATAACAAGCGAAATGAAATTAAACCACAAAGGCATACGAAAGTGAAAGCGATTTAATTAAACAGCTCGTTAACCAGTTTCAGGCTAGCCAGCTGGATATCAACAATGAAACGTCAGGATGTTGCTCTTGCGGTTTCAAAGACACGTTCTACATGGAGTCCAAATGCGGCGTGAAGACATCCTTCATGAGCTTGGTGGAGAAACTGATCGCTGCTACGTGTGAGATCACTGAGCCCTGCACCAGGCTTGGCAAAGAAGAAGTGCCTAACGAATGGTAAGAATCCCTCATGATCTATTCGACGAATTTTTCATTTCTCAAAACCTTATCTCATTTAACTCTTTGCACTCGAGAGAGGCGATTCTCAGTCCCCATTTAATCAGTTTCTAAAGATCGCTATTAATTAACCATTTGCGCTGGAAAGACGTGCCACGCACGTCGTAATGCTTTTGTCGCAGAATCGCCAACGACGTGGTATACACGTCGTCAGGCAATTGTCACAGAAACATTGGACTGTTCTGATACACGCGTCTGTGAATTTCTTGCCAGCGCAAGTGGTTCATATCTCGAATTTAAAATTGCCCAACGACGCGTCGAATATCGAGCTAAAATAATTCTTCGTTTTATTGTTAATTTGCGCTTCTTATTTACCGTTTGAAAAATATCGTCGACTTTATGGCAGAAAGTTTTCCAATTACTATGTTTCTGTAACGAAAAGATCGCCGAGTGCAAAGGGTTAACTCTTTGGGCCAAGGTGGGATCAAAAGTGCACCTTTCTGATGCACCGTAATGCATGCTGGGACATTTTTAGTCCCATCTCGAAATACTGCGACAGCTGCATTCGCATAAGTTCATATTTCGTTTTAGTTACGTTAAAGCAGTTGGTAATACCTTCGACAAATGTCATAAACGTATTCGCTTGTGTCGACAACATTCAATATGCCAGTAGAGGTTCATCAATTGTTACAAGCGAAAGGTTTATCGCGACAATCTTTTCTTCCTGGTTTTATGCTTTTACATTATGCGAGTCCTTTATTAGTAAAAATATACCAATTTTGTTTCATTTAAAACGCAATAAAATTTCCGTGCAACGTGGGTCTATTTTATTATCTGAAATCCTGTGCCGCAAACAGACAGCACATATATTCTTTCAATATTATCCTTTCTATTGCGAGGTGAGAAAACATAAAAATTTGTTCATTCTTATGTAACGTAGATGTAAAGGAGATGAATGCATAAATAAGAAATGAAGATATTTATTGATGGAAATTTGATGATTAATTCATTGAAACCTACTTATATGATTTTCTTTTCTTTTTCTTTTCTTTTTTTTTTTTTTTTTTTTTTTGGGGTAAATAATGAACAAAAATTTCGTTCGTACACACGTATACACACGAGTAATAATAGGATGCAATGATCTTGCACGAAGATATTCGATAGATAGCTATTCATTTTGAATTTCTTCAGTGGTAATATTTATAAGAGTCGTGCGTTTGAAATATCGTTTGAACGATTAAAATGCAACTGCGCCGGGTAAAAGGAAATCTGTGGAATAAATTATTCATGATTTCGATTATTTCGTAATCCTAGCGAGCGTTTTTAGTCAATCAGCTTGAAGTAATATCTGGGTAAACTGTTCGAAGAAATTTTTTCGGCAGCTTCGAAGATGAATTAAAATTTTTAATAGCACTAAATACCGGAAAGAAAAAAATAGAATAAATTACAATAATAAATACTGCATTGAAAAACACGTAAAAAATTGAACAAGCAAGCAAGAAAAAGATATTAGTAAACTACAGTACCTTGCAAATTATAAATTTAAATATATATAATAATTGAGTCGTTAGTAGCTATACAAGCAATAGATATTAAAAATTAACATGATCGTTCAAATTCTTATTTGAAATTCAATAATCTTTCGAGAAAGCATTTAATACCATAATTATTATAATTGTACGATTATTCGCGGAAGGGACAATAATTTATCGACGAATCGCGTAATCTTTAAATGCAATATCATTACATGTGATTACAATATATCGTGAAAACACAGGTTCGACTTTATCGTGGTTGGTGCCGGAGTAGCCGGGCCTGTAATTGCCAGGAGATTAAGCGACAACCCCTGGTGGAGGGTTCTGCTAATCGAAGCTGGACCGGAAGAGCCATCGATGACTTCCATTCCCGGCCTCGCGGTTCATGCTGTCAATTCTACTTTGGATTGGAACTTCAAAACGGAGCCCACAGAGCCCCACCCGACAGCATGTTTAGGTAGCTGCCTTATTTCTTCCAAAGAATCCAGTAACTTCAATATCCATTTAAATACCAGAGAACAATTGAACAATTTTACAAATCAAACTCTAATTATTAGGGAATTAAAGAAAGAATTGCTTCCAACTATTCTAAGAATTAGCTTTGGATATTTGAAATGCGTAATAAAATTAAATTAATAAGATATTTTGGCACTTTTGCCTCCGTTATTAATGACGATTATTCAATTGTTCGTTTTGAAAGTCCACTTATAATTTCTAATTTTCCATATCTGAGATTCCAAACGTACTGCGATCCTTTGAAATCGATAAAGCGTCTCTATTCTAACTTTTCTAATTTCGCATAACGTCACCAGAAACCAACGGAGTGTGCACCTGGCCCCGAGGAAAGATGATGTCCGGCACAGCCGGTATGTACGGAATGATGTATGTCCGAGGACATCCGGAAGTGTACAACAGCTGGGCCAGAGCAGGCGCGATAGGTTGGTCCTACGACGAAATCACCCACTACTTCGAACGCGCCGAAAACCCCATAGATCCGTCGATATTATCCGATAAACCCAGAACCGTACCCGTGCCGGGTCCAATGAAGATTCAGTATTACCCGAACAAGCCAGTGTTCGCCGACGAAGTGCTGAAGGCTGCGGCTGAGCTGGGCTACAGAACGTCAAAATTAAAAGAGTACACTCAGACAGGCTTCATGGTGGCTCCCATGACAACGGAGAACGGAATGCGTGGCACAACCTCGAGGAATTACCTGAGACCAGTTTACGGTAGAAATAACTTGAGAGTGTTGATAAACGCGCAGGTAACGAAGGTTCTGATGAACCAATGGCAGAGGAAGGCTTATGGTGTGGAACTGGTCGACAAGGATGGGTACAAAAGGGTGGTGAAGGCTAATAAGGAGGTTATCCTGACCGCGGGAGCAGTTGGATCCCCTCACATTTTATTGAACTCTGGGATAGGACCCAAGGAGCACCTAAGTAAACTGGGCATGCACGTGGTCAAGGACTTGCCTGTCGGGAGAAATCTTCACAACCACGTGTCAGTCGCCGTTCACTATAGTATCAAAGACACAGCGTACGAATCTATGACCATAAGTAGCGTTAACGAGTACTTGGAGACCAGGACGGGTCCTCTGACCAGCACAGGCCTGACCCAAGTCACAGCCTTCCTCGAGAGCAGTTACGCTGCTAACGGAGTTCCCGACATTCAGATATTCTTCGACGGATTTTCGCCCCAATGTCCAAAGACAGGACTAGATTTCGAGTGCCTGAATGGCGCCATTGGCCTGTGCTCTGACAGGAGGCAGATCGTCGTCAGACCTGCTGCGCTCACCGTGAGCAGTCAAGGGTATATGAAACTGCGCTCCGGGGACCCACTCGTGCCACCTTTAATTTATCCTAACTATTTCGTTGACACGAAGGACGTGAAGGTGCTGATCGAGGGTATTAAGAAGTCTATCGAACTGACCAACACGAGGACCATGAAGCAATGGGATCTCCGACTGGAGCCTGTGATTCATCCTCTTTGTGTGAAGTAAGGATCATTCAAATTTATCATATACACGGTATTTCATGAAACACTGGTACAATCAACTTCTTGTAACTTCTCAGTAGAAACGTCGACTTCTTCTTTTTGCATCTAGGCTATCAGTTAAACACTAGCCTTTATTTACATCCTATTCTTCATGTTTGAGGAAGACGAATAACAAAGTTTCCTTTAAAGACATTTCTATTGAATTAGATTCCATCCCACATGTATATAGGGATACTGTCTGATTGGCAAATATAAAGAATAAGAGATTATTCTAAAATATATATTTACTACAAGCTAAATGGGACTAGGAGTAAAGTATAAACTAAAAGACTAGACCGATAACTGATCTGTGACTGTCACGTACTTCCTTTCACTATGCACATCAAAATCCCCCTAAGACTATCTCTGACCAACTCTTCCTGAACTCTGTCAAAGACAACTAACCGACACTCTCGCATCAACTCTCGCTAAAAACTCCGTAAAGCACTGTCGCAAGACAGCCCTTGCACACTTATTTAACCCTTTCGCTACGGAGCATTCAGAAATGAATTGCTCTCTGGGCAGCCGGCGTGCATCTCTGGGCATCCTACATGCATTCCAACAGATAGTCGGTTGAGAGAATTCAATTTGAACGAATCTTCTATCAGCTATCCAAGAGCGAAATTAAAACAAAGTCACACTTGAGGACTTTACTAGACAGGACTTTGAAAAGATAAAAATTCTTTCTTTTTTCAGCTACCACTTCGCCAGCGACGCTTACTGGGAGTGCTACGTGAGAGCAGCGACTGGGCCAGAGAACCACCAGGCAGGAACCTGCAAGATGGGTGCCTATGACGACCCAACAGCCGTGGTGGATCCGGAACTTCGAGTGCGCGGTGTGTCGAACATTCGAGTCGCAGATGCATCGGTATTCCCGATCGTGCCAAACAGCAATCCCATCGCCGGGATCATGATGATCGCCGAGAAGGCGGCTGACATGATCAGGAACACGTGGTCGAAGATGTGAACTCTGGTCAGAGACATCGACGCGCAGCCCTTCGTTGGGGTATTAAAATTAGGATTATTACTGTCGCAAAAGACCGATACCACGCTTGATTACTCTTGGTTCTCCTGTCGTATGGTATTCCGTGACGAGACGCCTGTTGGAAATTTGTTTACGCGAGTTCTAAGGTATCGATTCAAAGTCTGGGGTCCATTCAGCTGATGCAGACGATTTATTTGCGGGGGATATCAGTTTGGAAAGTTTCCAAGGGGACTGAAAAGTTTATGTACCCGAATTTTATTGTTCGTCGAGTTGGAAAGCCTGTACTTGCGAGAACTTAGCACTGGAACTAACGGAGAGGTCAAAGTGGCTGGGGTCAGAGTCTTTGGCTAGGTGGATTTGTAAAATTAATTTCGATTTTCATTCAGATTATTTTACCTACTGTAGTTATTTATTTCTATCGTTTCTATGATTAATTATTATTATAATTTATATACGGTGTATTCGGATATGCATTATCGTATTAGCGTTGGAACCCGGATTGAGAACGCTATAGACCGATTAATCTTTTGTAATATATTTCGGAACGCTTTTATATACAATACGAGTTCTGCAACGACAATACAATAACTATGAATCGGTGGAAAAGAATAAAAACTGCCCTCGTACAGTTTTCAGAGATGCTTATATATTCTTACTTCTTGGAGGGGTGAAAATGCCCATTGGCCCTTAGTCAAGATAGGACTGAGTAAGATGTTTTGAACTCTGAAGTTGGCAACCTGCCTTTATCAGCTAGGTCCTTTCAGTGACTGACAAGGAGGGTGCAAGTCCTTCGGGTAATTGACTTAGTTGAAACTTTGCAGGTTTGTAGATTTAGTCACCTAGTTCGAGAGAATGTACCATTATTAGGGCAACTACTCGATAGTTTTTGAGATATTTGTGATTGAAGGTTTGTTATTCTTAACTAGAAATTTCTTTCGAATAGTTATCGATAGTTATCATGTGGTATTGTGGCCTAATGGCAACATCCGAAAATTGCCACCAGCAGGAAAGTAGGAATTTTCGGACATCGTCATTAGGCCACAGCGTCACTTGATAAATATTCCAAATAAATCTATAATAAAGGCAATAATAAAACTCTAATCATAAATATCTCGAAAACTAGCGAGTAATTGCCTTTATAGTGATATATTTTCTTGAACTGGATGACTAAATTTACAAACCTACAAAGTTCAAACCAAATCCATGACCCGAAGGACCCGCACCCTTCTTGTAAGAGTCAACGGACCGTTGGTCATCCAACATTAGTTCTAGTAATAAATATCGTTCGATGCAAAGATGGTTTCTCGAAATCGAGGCGTTCGTTTCAGAAAAATCGCGAGATTGCTATGATCGAAGTTTTTAATCGCGTGGATGATAGCGATGGAATATTTGCGAAATTTTGAAGCCAGTCTTGAGAGGTGTAACGTATCTATCGTACTTGTGTGCCATACAAGACAGGATGAGTGACGTCTACGATGTCCAAATAACCAGTCTGTGACTGTTATCCTGTACATAACGAGCAAGCAAATAATTTATAACGAGTAACGTCTGTAATATAAATTTACTATCTCGAGAACAGAATTCCTTCCAACAGCGATTCAATAAAATCAATTTGTAATTGAAATATATCTCTAATTTAATAATACGGTTGTTTCATTTCGATTATATACATTCTAAGAGTGATAACAATATTATAAAAATGTAAATTCACTACGACCCCGGAAACTAGGCTATTGAGGAAAATGGAGAAAATGCAAGCTGAAAAATTGAAATTGAAATTTTCAATAAAATCTAGAAAATTAAGGTTAGGTTAGGTTAGGTTAGGTTCAGTTGAAATTGAAATTGAAATTTTCAATAAAATGTGAAAAATTAAGGTATTGAGAAAAATGAAGGAAGATGATCTCAGGTTTAAAGGTCACGCGAACATTATCATTTCCCTTTGTTATTTTAGCGGTTACGGATGCTAATAGAAATTGCGTAGCGATTAGTATGAATGGAGAACTTATGATGAAGGGAAATACATTGAGTGACGCTCGTGTCAAAGAGACTATAAACAAGAATAAGAAATCAATAAAACAAGGGAATACAAAATAAATGGTACGCTGAGTACTGTATCACGAATAGCGATTTCTACATTATCGACATCTTTTACTACGGAAATGAATCATTTTGGTGTTGAAATCGATAAATAGCGTAATACTAATCGCAATCTTAGATTGTAGTAAGTATTTTAAAATCCTAACATATCGTTGTGTTACCTTATTAGATATACTCTATGTTTATTCTACTCGCACATTGCAATATGTTTATGCGAATTTATCTTCGATAGATTATCTATTTTATTTTTTATATTTTTTCTAATTATCTTCAACAGAAATAGTGGTTTTTCTAATAAGTGTCAAGTTAAAAAGCAAAAAATTGTTCGCGCGAGAACATCGGTAATTCTCGAGCGAAAAATAAATGTCGAAGATACATTTTCCACTTGTTGTTGGACAAACATCGTATTATCGAATGCTATCGAGTTAACCTTATCTGACCTGTTTACCATATTCACAAAAGAAGTTAAGGCGGTGAATGACAATTTTGAATCCTAAAAATCTGTATTCTGTCTGTGCTATAGTTACACGAAAAGTATTACGTTTCTAAGAGGGACATTCCTTCGAATTCTTAATATAAGTACGTAGTAAGTAATTCTATTTCCCATGTAAAATTGCAAATATTTTTATATACGAAATAGCAACAAGGAGAGTGTTTGTGACAAAGAATTAAAAATAACAAAAGTGACTAAGCACGCATGAAAAGGTAACTATATAACAAATTTTAATTTACGATATTACCATGGAATATTTGAATAAAACTTGAAGAACGATCGTTCCTTTTCATCAAGCATGAATTTTTGGATACAAATTTTATCCAATCTCTTTAACCCTTTGCACTCGACGACTTTTTCGTTACAGAGAAATAGTAATTCGAAGACCTTCTGTCATAGCGTCAAGGATATTTTTAAAATGGTAAATGAGAAATCATATGCAAATTAAGACGTAAAATTATTTTTCTTCGACATTCCACACATCGTTGGGTAATTTTAAATTTGATACATTAATTAACGTCGATCTTTAGAATCTGATTAAATGGTGACTGAGAGTGACTTCTCGAGTGCAAAGGGTTAATACCTCCTCAAATGTAGCGAACATAATTTTCTAAATTTTATTTACGATTTTAAGGTATTAGTTTACATTTATAATTTATATTTCTATTCGAATAGGGAACGTTGTTAAATATTCACGAGTCGAAGGCCAACGTGTGTCTCGATCAGAGGACATTAATGTAAAAGTTCACCGCGACACCCATATCGGATAAATAATATTATATTACTTGTATTACGTTTTGCGTTTCACGTATCGTTTACCGGTAAAAGGAGAGGAACAAACATGGTATAATATGAAAAAATATAGTACAGGAATAAATATAAAAGAAAAGAAATATAAAAGAATAGCAAAGGGAAGAAAAACACAATCTGAAACCTAACTGGAACAACGAACGTTTCCTTTTCAATTTTTCAACCAAATCTAAATTTAGCAGGTCTAGTTAAAAGTCAAACCAAAACTGAAAAATTACAGTTAAAAATGAGAAAGAAAGAACCCTTTATTCATTATTTTGTCACCAAAAAATACCCTCTATGTACGATAATCTGACATGAATTTCCATACAACCTAATTATTATAAATTAACCTAAATTAACATCTTTTATTCGTTCAATTTTGATTGTAAGAGTTGGAATATAGAGTCTCACACGCGTACCATAAGTCACGTTTGGGTATCACGGTGCAACTGAAAACGATTAGGTGAAAATGCTTGACGGACAAACAAGATAAAAGGATAAGGAAGAAGGAGCAGATAAATAGGAAGCGAAAGAGACGTACACGTCAAACGATAGTCATACTTTGAAAGATAGGCTTTGTATACGCGTGCTAGTTGCTCGTGAACATCTTGACAAATCGTAGGCCTTCGTGTGCCGTATTCGGTGAAATTTATGTTAGTAACTAGACAATACAGTGGTGAGAATATTTAGGATGAAAGTATAAATAACGAATAGATCTAAACGATTATCGAGTGGATGCTTAGAGGTTAGATTATGCGAGGAAGACGAATGAGGAACGTATGCGAGAGACCTTTGAGATGCGTTGTATGAATGCGCAGTGTGCGTGAGTAAAGTGAATAAAAGGAGACTAAATTGTGAAGTAAGGGCAGTGCGACAGTCACAGAGAAGTAGAGTGATACAGTACAATCGAAGTGTCGCATAGTGGTACAATCATACAGTAATACAGTCAAACAGCAGTGTAAATAGAGTCAGAGAAATTGTTAGCCGTAGTATTACTTTACATTTGATTCCACGGTAGCTTGTAATAAATATATCTTTAACCCATTTGCATCATGGCCTTACTCTACTATTGCTTTGGACACACGTGTTAGTTAATTAGAAACCTGCTGACAAATTGTAGATCTTTCGATCAGATTTGTACTGGAAATCAAATTTGGCAGTGTTTAGCATAAGCGAGTGAAGAATAGTTTAAGTTGGTAAAGATTATTTTAATGGGTCAAATTAAGTACCGTAAGTTTATATTTGATAGTCGATATTGTGGGAATGGTGAGCGTGACGTAATTAGGGTATAAGGTCACCACCTGTGACAAGAATAGAACGACGTGTACTGTATCGAGAAGAATTAAGTAAAGCAGCCACCGAGAGTTAGAATCACTAGAATCGAGTTCCCTCTCTCTCTTCCCTTACAAACAGATAATAATAATTTTCCACTGATCATACGGTTTTCTTTTGTCACCACAGAGTTAGGAAAGATTCAACATGGAGTCGTGTATGGCTGCAAGCTGCACGTCAGCATTGTCCTCAACGCCAACCTCCATTTTCTCTCAATTGATACACATACTTTTGGTATCCCAATGTACGCTAAGCAACAGCGAAGACTACCCTAGGGATCGTACACAAGAGATTTTGACTTCGAACAAAGAATTCGATTTCATCATTGTGGGCGCTGGAACAGCGGGGTCCATTTTGGCTCACAGATTAACGGAAGTGGAGGATTGGGACGTTCTGCTGATCGAAGCAGGAGAGGATCCTTTACCCGAAAGCGACATCCCTGGACTTATGTTACTGCTGTACGGTGATTTTCAGGATTATGCATATAAGGTATGGAAATTCTTGAAAATTAAAACGATCGCATCTTAACCAGTTCCACTTGGGTGAAATTGGAAATATAATCTTTTAGCAACTATGCAGACTAGTAAATATTAGTTGCGTTATCGAAGCTATCGTAGGTATGACGGTAACACGTGTTAAACTTGCTTAACCCTAAACATAACGTGGTCGAGTGACCGATGAATGAAAGAATAGTAGAATTTTAAAAAAATGGAATAACAGAGGGCACTGAAAGATTGATTACACGTATATTAGAAGCAAAAATCGCGAAGACGATAACCTTGAGCGTGGAATTTTGAATGAAACTTTTAAAAACGATCATTTAGACTATGACAGGTTACGTGTTAATCTTCTATTCTATTAAGTACGGTATTACAGACACGTAATCGATAACCACGATTTATATAGTACCTATTATTCATACGATATACGATGGTATTTGTATCGAATTTATATTCTCAGGCTGAAAATAGAAGGAAATATATGGAGTGAGATATTTCAACGGAAATACGTATATATCTCTATTGGTAAAAGGCGAACGCAAATATAGTTAAAAGTAAAGTAATCGAAGATGGCGAAGAAAATGGGAAAGAAATTATAATTCTAAAATGGTACAAACTGCGATATTTCAACTTTCGCTCTAAATTATTTTTTACTTCGTATCGCAATCTTCGCAATCTTCAGGTCAACTCAGTATCTCATTATTTTCATTACTATACTAATTTTTAATAATCGAAACTTGAAATAAACAATAATACGACGACAATCTGCACGTTGTTTAATTTCAATAATTTCCGTATCAAGACTGAACGTCAAGAAGGATTCTGCCAAGGAATCAGGGACAAGCAGTGTAGATGGTCGAAAGGAAAGTCTCTCGGTGGTAGTTCCGTGATCAACGCTATGTTGCACGTTTTTGGCAACGACAGGGACTACAACGAATGGGCCAACCTTGGTAACGAGGGCTGGAGTTACGAAGAGGTGCTTCCCTACTTCAGAAAATCCTTAAACTGTGCACCGGAGCACGTAGCCAAATGGGGCGACAAGTTCTGTGGGACCGGTGGACCACTGAACATCAGAGGCTACAATTACACCATGACGAACATTCAAGATGTCATTCTAGATGGCGTACGTGAGTTAGGATTCAACGCCCTCGAGCCTCTGATCGGTGACCGGTTCGTTGGGTACGGGAAAGCAATGGGTACTCTAGACAATGGTCGACGTGTCAATGCAGCAAAAGCCTTTCTATCTCCCATCAGAGACAGGAAGAACCTATACGTGATGAAGTCCAGCAGAGTAGACAAGATTCTATTAAAAGATGGCCGAGCAACTGGCGTACGAGTCACGCTGAAGAATGGGGAATCGGTGGACATAAAATCGACGAAAGAGGTGATCCTCTCGGCAGGAAGCATAGCTAGTCCTCAGATAATGATGCTGTCAGGAATCGGACCCAAGAAACACTTGGAAGAGATGGGCATACCGACTGTGGCTTATCTACCTGTCGGGAAGAATCTTCAGGATCACGTAGTCTGGATTGGGATGCACATCGCTTACGTGAACGAATCAGTGACACCACCTCCTTCGACATACATACTGGACATAACTTACGAATATCTGATACACAATACAGGCGAGTTAGCTACAGTCGGAATCGATCTTTTGGGTTTCATCAACGTCTCCGATCCCAGTTCCCAGTATCCAGACATCGAGATCGACTTCGGCCACTTTCCACGCTGGAACCCGTTCAAGATAGGAGCTTTACTGAAAGCCTTTGACGCTACCAACGACATAATAGCAGAGATACAAAAAGAGATAATGCAGTCGGACTTGATCATTCCCTGCTCGATTTTACTGCAACCTAAGAGTCGAGGAAGGCTGGAGTTGCGTAGCGCCAATCCAGCTGATCCCGTGAAGATCCATGCGAATTATTTCGCGGAAGAAGAGGACCTGAAGACTCTGATGAAGTCGGTGGATACTATCAAGTCTCTATTGAACACTGACGCGATGAAGAAACAAGGCATGTGGCTGCAGCACTTTGATATCCCTGGATGTAGACACACGAAGCCCGATTCCGAGGAATATTGGGAATGCAACATCAGACATATTGCCAGTACCTTGTTCCACGCAGTAGGGACGGCTAAAATGGGACCAAAGAAGGATCCAACGGCTGTGGTGGACCCTAGACTGAGGGTGCACGGTGTGCAGGGGTTACGAGTGATCGATGCGTCGATCATGCCGAATATCGTCAGTGGGAACACCAATGCACCGACGATGATGATCGCTGAGAAGGGAGCGGACATGATTAAAGAGGATTGGAGGATGAAGCTGCATCATGAGCTCTAGAAGCTGACGTTGATGTACATGACGAAGTACAGTGGTAAACAGAGATGTCAAACGGTGAAAAATGAAAAATAAATAGATTAACTGTTGCCCAGTGTCAAGTCAAGGACTTGGAACTGATCAACCAATGATGTCACGATGATCACTGACGGTGCCAAAATTAGTAAAAACTTTTAATCTAACCAAATGGCAGGATCTGTTAAATCTTCGATATTTTTATCGTGGTTTGAATACATATTTAGCCCGAATTTGGTATAGTCATATTGCGGAAGCGTATCTATACTGCGTTCAACGAAACTTGACAGGAAATAAAACATTAGACCTGGGTTCGAGCTCATCCATGTTTAAGTTCAAATATTTCGTGGAAAATTATGACTTGTTTAGACGCAAGCGCTTCTAAAAGTCTACCGTGAGCATCGACGTTTGACAGCTACTTACTCGTGTTTTGTTCATATTTCCTGCCAATTATCCTTGAACGAAGTATAATATCGTATAGTACACTACGGAAGTATAGTACATAGTATAACATCGTCAGGCGTGACTCGTTACTGTCTCGTACAGATAGAAATGATATTATCTTCAACTATGTTGACAGTTGTATAAAGTGGGAATAAAAAATAAACAATAGATTCCTGGAAATACTATGTAATAAGTATAATTCATCTCTAATTACGCAAGGAAATATGAAACTGATAATTTGGCATAAAGTATTAACATTCAAAATAGCAATCGGTAATTGTATCAAAAATTGTATCAAGAATTTTTATCCCCCTCGTGATTCGAGTAACTCGCGAATAACATTTTCATCCCTCGTTCGCGAATTTGCTGCAGATACCTTGCCATTTGAAGCAAGTTCTCTGTGTAAAATGCCTTCATCAGTTTCGATTTCTCTATCAGTACTGTTTGATCAGAATGTTCACTTTGTATAATACATAACTAACATCATAGTCATTCTCATTACATTCGCCTTCAGTTCTTACATCACTCTCCAAATCACTCTCCAAATGTGACATGTACAAACTTTTCGTTTTAAGTTTACTATTTAAATAACACCGACTGATAACACATCTGGTATGGGTGAGTCAAATACGGCCTAAATGTACTAATTATGAACTTATACGAGGAGCACAAAATAAAAGTCCGATGCAATAGAATCTGTATCCTCTGCTACGTACAGAAACGAGGAAATTATGAGAATTCGCAGTTGAAAGAGTCGCGGGTCGACGGTGACCCAACGATACCAACTGACGGTTAATAACTTTAGTTCTGACAATACTAGGTATGTCTACTATTTGTGAGCAAAAAACCACATGTCGTTTTAACATCACGAACAAGTAATAGAGACTTGGCATGTCAATTAACGCGTTAACACTAGACCTACTAAACCAATCGAAATGACTCGTCGCCAATATTTTATTCTTGCAATCACTGCTTCCGACACGATTACATGTCTGACTTTCATCAAAATAGAAACGAGATTATACCTATTTACCCATCTACCTTCGTTACAAATAGCATCGGCGTAGAGCATACTCGCCGTGCAACTACAAGAACTTTCAAACGTTTTTCACGACATCGTTTCCCCAGTTCCAGAAAAGCAATTTCCTCGTAACAGCATCGTAACATTCCAAACCGTTTCATACTCATTTCGCAACTCGCTAAACCCAACAGCATCTCGATACAGTTTACAGCCAAACGATGGTACCACGAAAGGTTTCCAAATTTGCGAGTCGATCGTCCAGCAAATTTACAATTTATCCATAAACACCGCTACTCTTGAGGAAGCGCTACCTGCCGTCGTTAAACGGGAAGTGTCGAATTTTACGGCCGGCCAAATGACTATTTGACAAACAGAATTCTTAGACAGCTGATGATCGCGCGAAAGGTTGCTGAAAGCGAAAGTGAAAAGCAAGCCACGATGATATGCAAACTTGCAGAAGCTGCTCGCGTATGGCGAACGAGAGAGATATCACGGGTACTGGGAAACATGGAGTTTCGAAGTATGAAAGTAGAGCAAATAATCTAGTAGACCTATGCGTCTACGGCGGTAGAACTCGGCATATGCTCAGAGCCTTTCTAATCGGAGTAGACGCGTCTGAAATAGGAATAATCTAAATTAGATAACAAGGATATACCGTGTGACGATCGAGGTGTGGAAAATATCTGGATTGTGCGAAAGCGAGGTACAGTAGAACTCCGATTAACAGGTATATACAAGAGACTGACTATCCAATATGAATAATTGGATTAGGCTGATGTATGAAGTAGCATAAATGAAGAGTATACCCCTAGATGTAACTACGGATATGTAAGAAAATAACCGAGGAACCTATATAGGGCAAGATTGTCAGTCGTCTACATCATTAATAACACGATGCAATTTATTACAATATTCAGTTTGTACCAAGTAATTTATGTACGAACATGTAAAAAATCAGGAAAAAATATTATTATATAAAGTAGATGATTATCTGGGTATGTAAACTTCAAAAAATCGATTTTCTCTTTTACTGCCTTAAAAAATTCTCCGCCCATTGCTGCGTCGAGTGCAAAAGATCCGAAGTCGAATTTGGAATAAGTCGCGTCACTGTAGAGCCTTTCATCTACTGGCGCAGGACCGAGAATTACTCCGACTGAAGCAAACATTTTTGTCAAGTAAATGTTTCACCACAATTTTTGTACAACACTGTCATTAATTATGCTGGACAGCGTAAGAAAAGAACCGAGATTTCAATCACCGGGAAATTTTTTGAGCATCTGTCCAAGCATGTGGCTCTGGCACTGATCATTGACTGGGAACCTAAAAATTCAGAAAATTTATTTAAAAAATGTGTTATTTGTCTCTTAACATTATCTTCAACCTCATGATCTTCCTTTGAACTTATTTGAAGCTTTGAATTCGATAACTGAGGTTAGGGCGATCGCTACGTTATTTGCCTTTACTCGTCACATTTTTTCGTCATTTATAGATTTTCTCTCTGCGCTGAATCCTGTCCACCATCAGGATCCACCCTATTTTGAGCTATCTTCCATTTCAAAATTTGTACATGCAGTATAATATAAAAAGGACAGTCTGTGAAAAATTTATACTTACTCCAAATATTTTATATGAATATTTACAAAAAGATTATGATAGAGAATGTTATACTGGTCCGCGGCCTTAAAACGGTTGGATACGAGGTAACAATGAAACAAAAAAAGTAATTAGAACCGTTATTTACTGTCAAAGAGAAAATATCCGGAGAATTAGTATCAAAGAAATTGGCGAAAAACATATGGCCAGGGACAATACATGTGTAATGAAAATATGAGTATTCAATGCATATTATAATAGTGCAAGGATTAAGAGAGTAGAAAGCGAAATGAAATTTCGGAATTTCTAATAAACGAAATTGTACACTTCGAACCGATACAAAGGGCAGGGGAAACAACAAGAAATGATAGTACGTTTCGGGGAGCAATCTGGTATGTAAACTTCAAAAAATCGATTTTCTCTTTTACTGCCTTAAAAAATTCTCCGCCCATTGCTGCGTCGAGTGCAAAAGATCCGAAGTCGAATTTGGAATAAGTCGCGTCACTGTAGAGCCTTTCATCTACTGGCGCAGGACCGAGAATTACTCCGACTGAAGCAAACATTTTTGTCAAGTAAATGTTTCACCACAATTTTTGTACAACACTGTCATTAATTATGCTGGACAGCGTAAGAAAAGAACCGAGATTTCAATCACCGGGAAATTTTTTGAGCATCTGTCCAAGCATGTGGCTCTGGCACTGATCATTGACTGGGAACCTAAAAATTCAGAAAATTTATTTAAAAAATGTGTTATTTGTCTCTTAACATTATCTTCAACCTCATGATCTTCCTTTGAACTTATTTGAAGCTTTGAATTCGATAACTGAGGTTAGGGCGATCGCTACGTTATTTGCCTTTACTCGTCACATTTTTTCGTCATTTATAGATTTTCTCTCTGCGCTGAATCCTGTCCACCATCAGGATCCACCCTATTTTGAGCTATCTTCCATTTCAAAATTTGTACATGCAGTATAATATAAAAAGGACAGTCTGTGAAAAATTTATACTTACTCCAAATATTTTATATGAATATTTACAAAAAGATTATGATAGAGAATGTTATACTGGTCCGCGGCCTTAAAACGGTTGGATACGAGGTAACAATGAAACAAAAAAAGTAATTAGAACCGTTATTTACTGTCAAAGAGAAAATATCCGGAGAATTAGTATCAAAGAAATTGGCGAAAAACATATGGCCAGGGACAATACATGTGTAATGAAAATATGAGTATTCAATGCATATTATAATAGTGCAAGGATTAAGAGAGTAGAAAGCGAAATGAAATTTCGGAATTTCTAATAAACGAAATTGTACACTTCGAACCGATACAAAGGGCAGGGGAAACAACAAGAAATGATAGTACGTTTCGGGGAGCAATCCGCCGCCACTTTCGTCCAAATCGATGGTCAATGGTCCGCGATATCCGCGGCAAAGATCCGCAAAGATCCTGTTCCGTGTCCGACTAGTGCCAGAACTCGATCCACTTCTGCACCGACGCCAAACGGAGTCGCCGGACGTGACAGATTTGAAACGAATTGCAAACAAGCGTCCTGATTCAGTGATTTATTCAAATTCGACGACGTGTCGGTCGCGATAAAAGTGGGGTTGTTCCGTTTGCGCATCGTTATAAGAAGACTGAGGAGTAGTGAAAATTGTGCACATTTTGGAATTCGAATAACTGTCTGCAATTGCAAGGGTGGAGTTCTGCGAAGTCGAGGATCAACTGTCAGCACATGCAGCAGGGAAGTTCGTTTTGATTACCAGACGGAACATTTTAGAAATATATACTGTTTTGTTGTGGAAGTCGAAGGATTGTTAGCCATGTAGTGTAGGATTTTTGCTACAGCTGGTGATCTCACGACAAATTAATTACTATATCAAATATTATAAATGTGATCGTAACGTATTGGCGGTAAGGTTACATTATCCAGAATCACGCAATTACTAATCAGATGGCAGAACGAAATAGACAAAAATTCAAAGAAAGTCTTTTTATGGTATATACAGAATGATTACGACTTCATGCTAAAAAATACCGACGTCACTCTTTAGCTAATATTATAAATTCGCATATAGCAAGATCGTTGAGAAGATTTTTTGAATACCAGAAAAAACGGTTCTTTTCGCGACATGAAATATTTAGATGTACTTAAAAGAGTTATTTGAATATTCTTGATATTTCGTCCTATTTTCTCTGATATTAATATACAGCATGAATTATACAATCCAAAACTATGAAAGATAAATTAACGATCATTATTAGAAGGTCTATATCGCAGCGTGGATATTATTCACTCAACATGATGAACTAAAAATATTTCTATTTGAATCGTACCGCCCTAAACAATTACAGCACCCCCGTATGTAGCCGGTGGAGGCGATACAAAGAACCTTTTGTGGTTTAAGTGGCAGGACATTCGAAACCCTTCTTTCTTCTAGCCAATACAATAGTCGGCATCCGATAAAAAAGGAATAAATGAACAAACGAAACATTCATCCCGTTTCTTAACCCCTTAATCCTCATTTCCGATTTACCTTGTTCATTTATGTATAATTTAACTGTATATATATAAAACATGCTCAAATTAATAAATTTTCAACTCCAATCTAATAAAATTTCACAAAATTTCTAAAAAATGATCCAACTCACAACCAATAAAAAAAAGCAGGACACTCCATTCTTGAAAAACGTCATACTGCATTCCCATATAGAGTACACAATATTATCCTGTATCCTTTCGCATCAGTGTTGATACCTGCCGTTAATTCCTTTTTACTAACCCTATCTTACATAAGCTACTTCTTTTAACATTCGACATGCCAGACCACAAAATAACCTATAAAACGTGTCAAATACATCCACGCTATTATATAAACAACAACGTAAGACGCAAACAATTATTCTTGCCTAACCAATACACGTTACCGAAAATCACCAGACAAGCTACTCTTGCGAATATTCTTTTCCAAGAAAAAACCTCGTCTCAGTTTATCCAAACGACCATTCTCCAACCTTTTCATGAAAGTCAATAAAAAACAACTGATTTGTTTTCTCCAACAGCATCGATATTACCAAGAAGAAGCACCATACCACGGTATTCCCGTAAACCATGTCGTGGGTGCCACCGAATCTAGCCAGTCAATGCGTCAATCACACCACACTGAAAACGTGTCAGCCGGCAGCCTTTGTGTACCTAGCGCTAGTGACTCGGCTGTTTGGTTATTCCAAAGACTCCTGTTATGATTCCAATTCTCCGAGTTCATCCTGCAAATTCGATTACACCGCAGAACCGATAAAGGCGAGGTACGGCCAAGGGTATTTCGGAAACCTGAGACAGGATGATACCCGCAGCTATAAAACGGACGTGTCATCCCTGCCATATGATCCTGAGTCGGAGAAATTATCGAACGTTTACGGTTCAGGGTTTCTTTGTAGTCACGGATTTTTAACGCGTGCCAAAGATGAAAGCGACGAAATCGAGGCATTAAACGACGGAACGTCGAAAGTCAATTCACCATGGATTTACGACTACCATTTGCGAAAGAGAACCGCAAGTCAACCGATCCCCACTCTGACTTCAGTTGACGATGGCTTTCGTGCCGAGCAAGGTAAACGAATGCCCAATTTTTGCATACAAGCTTTTGTGAAGGTACGGAGATTTTGTATTTCTTTCGGGTGCTTGGGATGGAAAAAGAGCAGAAAAATTGGAAAAAGTGATGATAGGCATAGAAGGAGAACTTACTATGCGAATGATTTAATTTTTTTTCATTTCTGCAGGGAAAACGTATATTCATCCCGAACAGACAGATCTGAGTCGCGATTCAAACACACTTCCATATGAATCGGAATATCAGAACCAACTAATCCAACAAGGTCGAAATATACGAACATCGCAAGGAGTTATTGACGACCTATTAGTCAGACAAACTCGTCATACGATTTCTTCGTACGATAGCTGGAAAAGGGCCAACAACTTTGAACATTACATCGATTCCTTTGATCCGACGAAAATCGCGAACACTGGTCCAACTATCAATTTTCCCGAGGCAACGAACTTGCCAACGGAAGAGTATGATTTCATTATCGTTGGAGCTGGATCGGCCGGATGCGTCGTTGCGAACAGGCTAAGCGAAGTAAAACATTGGAAGGTACATGATCATCGTATTTCTTTGACTGTCTTTCACTCTTAATTCCAGATTATATAACGAGTCCATTACGGAGTCACTCATCGGTGACTGATATCGAATCTTTTCTTTTCGTTGCATTTACTAAGAATAGATACAACTGCTTTCCAGAATTGCTTTATATATATTTTAGAATAATTGTTTTCACCTATTTGTGAATATTTATTCTTATTAATTTCCGAATACTTGGTTCTACCTATTTGCGAATATTTATTAATTATTCTTATTCATCTTCGAATACTCCTTTTGATTTATTTTGGCGTATTCTCTTTATTTTCTGCTGCATAGTTACTTCTATTAATTTCCTCTTATATGAACTTGGTCTTGAATACTCGTGTCTCAACAAAAATAATTCACAATGGTTGGAGGAAGTATTCCAGAAGGAAGTTCTTCCTGTATTTATTTAGTTGACTGGATATTAATGAAAGGTTCACGAAAAGGATGGTGGTGGGATTTCTACGTCTATAAACGAACGTAGTAAACCGAAATAAGGAAGGAAAGCCGCATGGAATACCATTATAGCTGCAATATAATTGAACACAGGGAACAGGTTTTTATAGTCGCATGGAAATGGGGATTCGCGACTTTTACTCGCGCGGCAATGCATTGTGAATCGGTGACTAGTGTCTGACAGGTTACAGCGAATCAGGGCAGGTTTCGTGATGAAATAATCGAATGGGGGAAATGTGGAATGAAATTCTGCATTATCAGCTAAACGAAAATTATTGCAACCAGAACAAATAAAGTATAGAAATACACAAAAACTTAAGAAATCAATATGCATAGCCAACACAGTTACATACGAGTAGTAAACAATTTTCAAAGAAAGAAAAATCATTTCCTGCTCCTCTCTTCTTACTCGAATTGAAAAAGATCAATAAAAACATGATAATTTACACCACAGTCTCGTCATTTTTTCATTTTCTTTTTTTTTAGACGACGACTTTAATCCGTAAAATGTAGGAGATAGAAGTAAAAGCAGGATTACAAAAGGAAAAGAAAACACGAAAAAGGGAATACTTTATGCAGTAGAACGAATTGGTGCGTCTGATGCGTAAAGGCAGAGAAAGGTGATAATCTTTTCGTTGAAAAGTCGTACAATGCCAATGGCTTCTTTGAACCGGGTCATAGAACAGAAGATTGTCGATGATTATAATACAACCATTTTCAGGCTTCCTTGCGAATCAAACCGGCCATGCAACGCACAATAGTATAAAATCGTTTATTGGCTGTGTCCTGTCGAGAAAGACGAAATAGGCATAACGAATATGATACTCAACATATAAATATCATTAGATTTGACAATCCCCACGTCAAATTCCCCTTTTCAGTGTAAAACATTCCAAAATATTGTTCACTCTTCGATATAACTGTAACACGAAACTTACAAGGTCCAAACGACCGACGAAGACAAATCATAAATAACACTTTATGAATATATTAAGACTCATAGTTTATTTTGAGACACGACATGGCGAAATACATTCTTTCGACAATAAATATTAGTATCTAAAGTTATATCTATTTACAAAGTTAAGATTCTTGCGGAAAAAATTGAGTTCAGAATAAATATTGTCTATATATATGTATTAGAAATTACAGTCACAAATATTTGATCGAATAATCAGTTAAGTAATTTTGATGAAACAACTTGCGCTCACTGAATCACAAGCTTCTTGTGTATTTTTAGATACTTTTATTGGAAGCAGGCATAGAAGAGCCAGTGGTAGCCGAAGTTCCGGGCTACTTCAATATTTTGAGGGAGAGCAACATCGATTGGGCGTATCGCACGCAACCGGAGCAGAACTCTTGTCGATCGAGACCGGGCGGAGGCTGTGCGTGGCCAAGGGGAAAAGTACGTAAGCAGACTGTAAACGAAAGGAACTTAATTATGGCCATGGTCTCCTAATTAGATCCGTTGAAAATCATACTAATCGGGCAAAAAAAATTTTATCTAACAAGTATTATATATTAAAAAAGTATGGAATGTTTAAAATATTATACCTACAAAAAACAACATGAACGGTTACTAAATAGTAATACTATAATAAAAATATTAGAATTGATATTACAAGAAAGAAAAAAAAAAACGAAGTACGACATCAATTGACAATATTCTCCTGAATATAAATTTTGGTAATTATTTAAACATAAAAGGGTGGATTATAATCTCCACAGGTGATGGGTGGTTCTAGCACTATTAATGGGCTGGTTTACATTCGCGGTAATCGAAGAGACTACGACGAATGGGCTGAAGAAGGGAACTATGGATGGAGCTACGGAGAAGTTTTGCCGTACTTTCTTAAATCAGAGAATAACAAGGATTCAGAGGTGACGAACATCTTAGTAAAACTCACATCGATTAAGTAAACTAAGTAATACCCACGTCCGTTTCCCCAATCTTCTAATCGTTAAGATCATCCAAATGTTTCATACGAAGAAAAATAAGCATTAAACTACAGTACTAGTTAACGAACTCATTATCGCTTACAATATCCCCGATATTTCAATCGAGAGATCCGCCTGAATATTATATATCAATCTCTCCATATGTCGGAAAAATCACGCTAAACCGATAAATCCATCGCTATGTTCCGCAGATCGTGAAAGAGAATCCCCACTTCCACAACAGAGGAGGCTACCAAACGGTCGAACGGAATCCATACCTGGACATCAACGCAGAGATAATCTTAAGCGCATTTCAGGAACTCGGCTACGAACAGGTGGATGTCAACGCAGGACGGCAGCTGGGCGTGATGAACGCACAATTGACCACGAACAACGGAGTACGTCAAAGCACGAACGACGCGTTCATCAGACCAATCAGAGACAAGCGGAGGAACCTGAAGATCGAAACTCAGGCTTACGTCACGAGACTGCTGATCAATGGCGCGACAAAAAGCGTGATAGGCGTCCAGTACACTTCAACCGCCACAGGATTAACCAAGTCGGTGTTCGTTAGAAGAGAGGTGATCTTGTCAGCTGGGACGATCAATTCACCACAGATTCTGATGCTCTCTGGCATAGGTCCAAGAGAAGAGCTGAGTAAACATGGGATCAAAGTGGTCAGCGACCTGTCGGTTGGGAAAAACCTTCACGACCACCCGAGTATTTCAGATTTGGTAATAATTCTGAATCATACTTCTACGAGGAAGGATAGCGAAATGACTATTGGTGACATCTTCTATTACAAAGAGACTCACAAAGGACCTCTGATTAGTATTGGACCCCTCACGTTTAACGCCTTCACGCAGACCTCGTTCGAAATCAAGCACGGCGTACCGGACATGCAGTACGTTTTTGAAGCCGCCAATCTGATGAACTATCTGCAAGACAATGCATGGGCAGCAGAAGTCACCGACGTACGTCTGCCTTATTACGACGCGGTGTACATGAAACCAATACTAATATCACCTGAAAGCAGAGGATTCTTGTTGCTGAACGACTCTTATCCCGTATGGGGCTCTCCACTGTTATATCCCAGGTACTTCGCAAATCCACTTGACGTGGAGAGATTCGTCGAAGGAATAGAAATTGTTCTAAAGTTGTTCCAAACGATGTCGTTTCGGAAAAACGGCTTTAGACTGCTCGAAAAATCTGTGCCCGCGTGCGAACACCTTGTGTTCGGCACAAGGGACTATTGGAGATGCATGATTATGGAGTACACGACGACGTTATATCATCCAGTAGGTACATGCAAAATGGGACCGCAATGGGATCCGGATGCGGTGGTGGATCCAAGACTGAGGGTCTACGGGGTCTCTGGTCTGAGGATCATAGATGCCTCGATAATGCCGAAGGTCGTTAGGGGAAACACGAATGCGGCTACTCTCATGATCGCGGAAAAGGGCAGCGATATGATTAAAGAGGAATGGCGGGACAGGGAATGCGTATAAGGCGAAGAATCTATCATGGAGTGGTTGAAGATGAGGAGAGAGGAATTTGTGTTGATACGAATAAGTTGGAACTGTTTGCATTAGAGGACGTGAAGTCAGATGCAACTTTCGGTACGTGTGGTTTGGACTAGAGAGAAGGATATGTAAATTTGACATTTTCATTTAAATATTTTGAGATGATAATTATTATATGAGAATTATTATTTCGGGTGCTAGTAAATTGGTTTTTCATACTTTTAGTATATCTTATATGTGTTTTGTATGCTCTGTTTATTATTGATTAAATATTTATTACTGATCGACGTCATGGTATTTTATGATTATTTCGTTACCTATTCTACGAGGATAGAAAAACAAATTTCCATATTTATCGATAATTCCCTACATACAATTAATATGTTACAGGTATTCGGTATAAATTAGGTCCATGTAATTCGCGGTTTAAAGTCTTCTCCTATGAAATATTATGTATAGTGACAATTAGAAGGAAAGCTTTTAACGATGATAGTAAATAACATTAGATCCTACACCCTTTGTATGTTGCAAGAAGACTTATCCTAGTATATTTTCCGTTATTTCTTGGGAAGTGAATAAATACTGCTCGATTTCCTCATTGCTTATATATACAACATGTTGCCTATAGTTTGGCTCCGACAAATTCGAGTAGAAACCGAAGATATATATCTAAAATATATATTTTTGCATCTGTTAGATGTGGAAAAAAAATTCTAAACGAATACAAAAGAAATAACGACTTTCTACAACGAGTTATTCAGAGGATTGAGTACAAGACTGTTCTTTTCCAAAATGTACAAGAACTTGAATGTTTCTTTGAATTTGAAGCACAGTCATTTAGCATGGTATCACGAGTGTTCAATACGTAATCGAGTTTTGCCTCAGACACGTTCGATGAAATTCTAAATGTGGACGTTGACACGTGAGCTAAGGATTGCTATCGTTGAGCTCTTTGGAAGGAGGATCTCTCTTCCTCCAAAGAGGTGTTCAATTTTCACGGGGCCTTGACTGCTTGGCACGTCAAGTTTTCTCACTGACGTCAATGATACATCATATTATTTAGGAATGAATGACACAAGGCATAAAACTGAGTTCTAATATTGGGGAAAAAGTGAAAAAATTGTAACATGTTTAACACTAGAACTACCAACCCAGTGAAAATGACTGGTCCCAGAATTTTCTTTCTTGCAATCACCGAACACATAATACACCTGCTTTAAGAATAAAATTGGCATCAACTCATATTAAAAGAGAACTGCGATCAATATATTCAATCATATTCGTCGTATCGCTGAAATTACTATAATCTGTGCACGTTATAGTTAGGTATCCATTAAAGATCGGTAGTTCTAGTGTTAAACGAATATATTTCTATAATTACTCACAAAGTATCAAATTCTTTGATTACTCGTGAAGAATGGCCAATTTATGATTCTACGATCACTGTTGAAGAATCAAATTTTTCCATCAAAATCAAGGAAGAATCCAACTGATCAATTATTCTTTAACAGAATACTTACGTCATTTCTAAAATTATTATACTCAAACCTCACTCTCAACCAAATCCAAAGAGTAAGGTCATCAATTACCTAATTAACCCTGATTCGCATCTTATATAAGGATCTCCCTAATCGCCCAATACTTTCGATTCACGTCGTTTACCTTCAAACGCCTCGACCCCTCGAATCCACCGATTCACAATTACGCGATCGTGTTTGGTAGCTGTAACAACACAAGAACGCACAACTTTCACCCGAAGGGTCTTTCCCAATTTTTGAAATACACGAGGCTGAATACTTACACGATGACTTTCAAAATCGGCTGGACGAAAGCGAAATATTTCCGTCGGGTTACACGAGAAATTTTTGACAAGAAAATTTTTACACATTAATGCGAGCGATATATTTTGCACGGTTATTATTCGTTCTCGAGATGCTGAATTTTCAATACAGTAATTCGAAAAATCGTGGATGAAAATGGACGTGCTTCGTGTTCTTTGTAACTAAATACAAAAACTTCCAGATCACCACCACGAATTATGCTTGCAAATGTCAGAATTTTTATTACGATATACCGCATATTAATTAATTTGCGAAAGATACAAGTGAATCTCGCAAAATGCGGATATTAGGTTGCAGAAAAATGTTATAAAACTCGCGTTATCTATATAAGGACACGAAAGGAAATAAAAATGATGTAACGAATGAAGTAAACACTTTTAATTTGAAGATATTTGTGCAACGTCTATCGAAATCGAGGGGTTAAAATATAAGTAAAGTAATCGTTGAAACTTTCTGTACACAATTGATAATAACGTACAATTATAATATAATTGCAATAACGATTGAAAGGCGAAAGTTTTCGAGAGTACTAGCAAGATAACATCTATAGAGAAATTAAGACACTATCACCTTAAATAGCATGAAATTAAATTAATTATAAATAAACAGATAGGAAAAGTGGCTGTCCCTACTGTGACCTGCATTTAAATAAATTTCAATAGTGTATACTTAATTAGATGTTCATAAACGATGTTTTGTGAGAAAAAAATTGGTTTATGTAGCCACCGACTTTGTCGTAACGATTCATTAAAATTTATTTATTGAAAATTAGCGTCTCCTAGTTTCATTTCAGGTCATTAGCCTATTATCGCGACGATTTACGTAATTTACATAAGTTTTATGGAAATTGTAACTATCTCGGGATCAAAACACTAATTTTTTTCAGCATCGTGATCACACGTGCCGATTTTTTCCAACCTCGTCACGGTTCTTATCGCTGTATGGTAGTGCAATTAACTCTTTTGCGCCTATTATGCAAATTGCACACGGGGCCGCAACGTTTCAGATAGACATACGACAAGATTCGAGTGGGAATCGGTAAACGAGGAAATAAATCGTGCCATTCTCGTGTCCAATCGTTCGTGATCACGATTCTACTTCGTGGTGTATCATTTCGAGATTTTCTAGGCAAGAATGATCGAGTGAATGAATTCCTGATTACATTCACGTACACCACGGCTACAGCGTTCATTTCGTCGTTGCCCGAAAGAGAAAATTAGTATCACGCATCCTTGAGTATATTGACGGAATCATGGAGTAAATAATTGCGAAATTAATTGCGAAACCAACTGACACCGGGATGATTTTTCGTATATAAATGAGACACGAGAATATTCGATTTCTTGAAACAGACAAATTTTACGTCAAATTTTGAACGTGAAGAATTATTTTGTAAAATTATTGCAGAGCTTTTAGAATGTACAGATACAGTTGGAGCATGATTAACAAATTCTTTTATATACACGACATCGAAGACCAGAAACGCAAGAAAATAATACAATAAATAAAAGAATAATTTCAATTCTTCCTACAGGATGAAGAATTTTTCCAATATCGCAATTTTCCATACTTAACCCATCAATCGAGTTCTTAGCAAGATATTTAAGATATTAAAAATTGTCGGTTTTTCTTGCCCATGGAACCGCCCATAGGAACTAACAAAAGAACCATAACACGAAAAAAATAAAAATTCCAAAATCCGTGCAAAAGTAGCAAGCCAATGATCAAATGAGCCGTTCAATGCACAAATTGATTAACTCCATAAAACAAAAAGTGGAGAAATGCAATGAAATAATGTATATTGTTTTTTAAAATTCCCTTTATAATTTAAATCGAAATAAATATCGTAGAATGCATAAATACAAATGTAACTTTCATCTAATGGTATATAAAATTTATAAGAAAAAATAGCCCAAAGGTAATCGTTAGTAACGTTACCATTTTTATGTTACTGGAAGAGTTAATCGATTTGGCAAGTGAAGAAAGTAATAAATTTAAATTTAACTAAATTTTACTTAAATTCTGATAAGACGGCATTAAAAAATTCACCGTTATCATTCATGGCTTGCTAGTGCATTCGAGTTGCATTATTGCAATGATTTACATTAGAATACGGAGTTAATCAAAGTGACATCTGAAATAAATTATTTATTATTCAAAGGCCAACAAATTTTTGTCGTTTAATGGTGTTAATCTTAATCATCAGGGAAAGTTATTATAAATATAAAAAGTCATGACTGTACCAAGTGCTTTGACACTTAAATTTAAGATTTTTCAAAAAGTGAAGTTAATCGATTTGTGCAGTGAACGGCTCGAATATCTCCCCGTGATAACAGAAATAAAACCCCATCGATTCTTCCCAAATGAGAGTCCAAGCCATCTCAATCAAATGTCCCATCCTATCAGCACCATGACAGGATTTCCCAGATTGCGACAAATGACGAAACCCGTCGATCAGTGCACGAACGATCGATGAGGGGAAAAAATGGGACAAGAAGCCTGACCGATGAAAGGTGAAGAACGGAAGTGAAGGTGAGAGGCGACCAAAGGCTATCTGCGGGACAGATCTCAACCCCGAGGGTCAACGATGCAGGTACGACAGGAACCTGTTCCAGTCCAGGTGGTGGTAGTACCGTGGTTTATACGTAGAACGTAATGTTGGAACATTCAGTCTTTCGCTTTCTCTGCGTCCGCGAGCTGCTCGATCGGCCCATCTGATCCACGTGCTTCTGTGCGTGGTCCACTGCCATTTTGGCGACGTCACAGAAACCTGTTACGCTAGGAATCGTTGACACGATCTTGAGGCTAGATGCTGATGGCAAGTATGACGTTGCACAGTGAGTATCGAGAAAACGGTAGTTCACGTTGGAACAGTGTTCTCAAGGTGCTATGTAAATCGGCTTCGTCTACATGCAGGAATAGAGGATCGAACCTAGAACAAAGGTGTGGAAACAGAGGTGTCGAGGATCGTGGTTCTCTTATTTCCTTCGTGAGAGGAGTCCAAAGTGGAAATCAAATAAATACAGGACTTTATTCTTAGTTTCCCTTTTTGTAGACTAATTACTAGCTCTGCTGTCCTTCGCGTCCTTTTACACGGTGTTTACTCCTATTGTCTCGCGCCGACAAGGAATATTTCATCGACATGGCCAATCGCCGTGTCATGGCCACGTGTGTCAGTCTATCACACACACGCATACCGTTTACACTTTGGTTCACGGAGTTTCTTAATAGCAGCAGTTTTGATGACTTTTTAGGAATAATTGTTGACAGGCAGCTCTGTTGGTAAATGAATTTATGTTCGTGGATTTTTCAAGGCTTAATACGTTGACTGCCAACTACGAGATATCTCGTTCCTTCGTTATTTGCCATATTTGTACAGCTATGAAGAAATCCGTAGTATAACATTTTTATGGTTTCTGATCATTTTTAAAACAATCTTGCATGTCAATTACGAGATAATTCGTAACATGATTCTTTTTTTAAAAAAAAGAAACATTTTTTAAACCTTTTCATTATTACTGTGCACTGTAAATAAAGGTTTTAATAATATAACGTGATTAAATCAAATTGACTTCTTAGACCGGAATTGTGAAAATTTGCCTAGCAATTAACGTGTTAACCCATTAACTGCCACGATCTCCATTTGCGGATTTTGGAATTTTACGTACACCATTACCAAAAATATATTTGGTAAAATATATGCGCCTGACAGTTTAGTTTTATTCTATATATATCAGTCGATATTGTATGTAACAAGCAATATTGACTGTGCATCGTTATATTTTTGGTTTGGTTTTCATATTATAATGAAATACCGTACATAAATATGTAATTCAGAGGTTATAGTAACGATTTATTACTTACTCAGCTTTTTGTTTTGTACTGAAATGATTTTATCGATCATTTTACAACGACACCCATTTTGGGACTTTTTCGAAAATGTCAAATATTTTCCAAACGAAACATAATTTGAATATAATTATACTGTTACACAACCTTTCGTGCATATATATAACTTATCCGACGAAAAATTTCAAAAAAGGAAATTTCGAAGTTAATGGGGTAATGCGATCATTAAGACAATCGAAGCATGATTCGGTAAAATCTGACTGCATTATTCAACGAGATATTTCTCAGTTATAATTATGTTACGAGTAGCTACACCTAACTATCGCTTATTCTTTAATACTAGGTTTACGAACGCTATCTGTGTACCTATTTCTAAGGACACCTGTCAAAGTGACAGGTAAAGGAAACCACGTGTCTTTTTCTTAAACACTAAACGTACGAAGCGGGATCAAATGACCCCTTTGAAAATTTACTTTATAAATCGTACATTCGTTGTTATTTCTTCTGCTCATCTGAATTTCTGTAAATTCTCATATTAACTGATTGTTTGATTTCTCGCTTTCTGTTTTTCTCTTGAGTTATTTTCTACCGAGAAAAATTCTTTACATACCACGAGGGGTCATTTTACCTCCTATGGCAAGAATAGGTGTATGTAAAATACCGGTACATTTAGCGTTAACGATTAGTTTAATTTCAAAACAATTATATATTATATTAACAGTCTTAATATAAGTTAACTAAATCTGTTACCATGGTATAATTGGAGCAACCCTTCCATCAAATCGACAGGTTCCGTAAATCTAGCGTTAAGAATCCATTTTGCCAATTGGTCCAAGCATGGGGATTCCTTTCATCGTTAATAAAATCGTTCACGAATAATCGTAACATGAGGACAAAAATTTTTCCACCTTGTCACGGGTTATTATTCGAATAGCTCCATGGAAATTCTTTGGATAATCAACACCTGTCTATCTACGAATTTTCTTCATCGCAATACACGTTTCGTTCACTCGTTTCCATTCGAAACGATTTCCCAAAAGGAATTCCTCCGTGGCAATTTTGCGCAGGGAATCTAGTACCAAAACAGTGAGACTGCCATTCGAATCGAATTACCGTCTCGAACGACACGGCACTTTCATTGTCCGAAAAATGAAGGTACGATGAGCGAGTACGGAAAAGGAAAAGGAAAAGAAAGTGTGCCGCAAGCCCTGGCTGAAATGGTTCGATTTTGTAAGGAGTGTCAGGTCGCCCGAGAACGACGATGTCACTGGGCTGCATAGTTAAAAGAAGAAAGTTATGCAAACGCGAGATCACTTGAAATTGTTTCGTCGCGAGCTTTGTGCCCGCTCGTGGACGAGTGACACGGTCACAAACAGTTTCGTGCCGGCGAATATGAGGCTCGTTAACACGTAAGCGAGAAACCGTGTTTTCGCGATTATTGTCTTGTGACGATTCGGCGAGTCCCGGGCACCAGTGCGTAAAGCAATCGAGGAATAGTGCACGCGTAAGTCGGATCATCGAAACAGTCATTTACACGCGAGTACAAAACGATTTTAATTTTTTTCTATTATTTTACGTTTTTATTTTCAAAAAACTTTTTTTAATTTTTCAAATTAGGGAGTGCAGTGTCCAAGTGGTTGTTAATTACAGTGTTTTCTCACTGTGGATTTATTTTTATTTTTATTTTTTCTCGGGTGTGTGTACTTAGGTGTATACAGGTGTACATACAGAAGTGTATATACATTGCTTTTGTACAAGAATTGTCGAGGATATGGATTCAGTTTGGGTTAATTGACAAATATTAAATAATTTAACCCTATACACTCGACGATTTTGTCGTTAAAGAAAAATAGTAATTCAAAAACTTTCTGCCATACAATCGAGGATATTTTTAAAACGATAAATAAGAAATCGTATGCAAATTGAGACGCGGAATTATTTTACTCCGACGTTCCACGCATCGTTGGGTAATTTTGAATTTAATATATTAATTAAAGTCGATTTTTAGAATCTGATTAAATGGCGACCGAGAGTCGCCTCTCGAGATTGGTCTTTTGGGGAAGGGGAAAATTATAGGAGTATATTTTTTATTTTTTTGAGAGTGTATAAATATGTAGATGTAGATACAGAGAATTTTCTTCTGTTGTTTATAAATTTTGGGGGATATGGATAATTTAATATTGTGTTTTCTTTAGGGATTGGAGTGCAAATTATAGGAGTAATTAATTAATTTGTTTGAGAGTGTATAGGTATGTAGATGTACATACAGAGAATTTCCTTTTTTTGTTCATGAATTTTGGGGGATGTGGATAATTATCGATAATTATAGATAATTATGCCTGTGATTATGAAAGTGGTCTAAGTCACTTATATTTGCTTCTGAAATATTAAAAGCTTCAGCCTTTAAATACGTCATAAATTATAAAATTAATTGCGATAAAGCTGCAAACTCAATCTAACGATTCAATTCTTCACTGTTTTGTAGAAAATAAATACATTTTATCGTAATATAAATAAATTCAACACGAAATAAATAATAAAATCGTTCCTCTTAAGTCTCGTTCGATGACTTGAACCACTTTCATAATTATAGGCACAATTATGGATAATATTGTTTTCTTCTTTTAGGAACGGGGCTTGCAAATTGTACGAGTATGATTCATTACTGAAATTGGTGATAAATGTAAATTAATGGATACACGTCGATTTTTATCATTTTCTTCTATCATTTTTATTATTTTTATTTCCTTTTAATTAATTTCATTCTAAAATTTCTATACGTTTCTTTGGTCGTATCTCTAATTTCCATTACCAAAGAATGAATAATGTCATGTCATGGCACACCTTTTTAGATTGCACCAAAAATTTGATGCAATCTCTATCTTTAAATTCCGACCGTAGAAACGTTCGTATATATCTTCGTCAAGAAACGAATACACGCGTGTTCTTATCCTTGTAAATTTCGACAGGTTTGCTAATTCTATTTTAGACCTACTTTGCAATACCACGAACCTGACATTGATTTGCAGCGAAATTTCGTAAGAATCTACTACGTAGCACGTCAACGATTGCGAAAGCTTTTCCTCGCTTGATTACTCTCAAACTGAATCACCTTGGGCAAAATATGGTTTCCCCTGAAATTCGTGACAATTACGTCAACTAGCATACAAACTATGAACGAAATTCCGAAGAGAATTCCAAATAATTTTCGCCAAATTTGGTCGCGTTAATTTTTATTTGTCTGTTAAAAGTTACGCAGAATATAAAAATTCTTTGAACCACGTTTATATTAATTTTTCATTATCGCAAATATGTCGAATGATTATTTAGATTATTTACATAGCAATTTCAAAACACGTTCCCTAGAATTTTTATTTTCAATGTAATAATATACAAACAATCCAAATTAATTTAATACCTTTGCAGGTTGCCTCGAAGAAGCATAAGTACCAAAGGAATTGAACTAATTACCTGTCAAGTTAAACCCAAAATCGAAGCTTTCCCTGCTTCGTGATTAGAAAGGAAATGATCGGAGATAATAAAAATTATCAAGAGCTTCATAATGACATTGTTCAGTTCCATTAATATAAATGTAAACTCTGCACGATATGAGACCTGGCATAAGTTTAGGTAGCATCGACAAAGTTATCAAAATCTAGCATCAGAACACTAAATTACCTCGTTAACCATGACTAATTGCTAACCTTTCGAAACATTATAACTCTCCTTGATAAAACAAATTTCACTTTCTGCAAGAATGTTTCGAATCCTCGACACGTGAGTGTAATTTCCAGAGGAAAGAAGAAAGAAATCAAATGGTAAACGTATAGCCAAAAATATTCTATCCCATCCAAAGTTCTTTAAAATCAAAGTTCTTAAAATCAAACTGCCTATAATCAAAAGTATTCTTCTAAATAAGAACAAACAAAATAGTAAGCTTCTTTAACATGAACTAAATATAATCAAAAATATTCTTCGAGAGAAGGAGAAGAGAGTGAGAAATAGAAAAATTCTATAAATCGACCAAGTCAAATTTACAGCCAAAAATATTTTTCAAGAGGAAGAGGAAAGGAAAGAAAAATTTCGCAAAGTAGAAATTTCTAAAATCGACTAACAATAACTGGGCCAAGAAAAATTCCAAGATTGTTGTTTTTTTTTAAATATCGGAAAAGTCTAGAAAAAGATAGGAAAATGAGTATCATGACAGCGTCTGCAGTGGCGATAAAGGGCGCCACGATTCTTCTTGGAAAAGTGGCGATAATCCCTGTCCTCATAGCCGCTCTGGCGTATTTTAATTACGAGTTGATGGATCCTGAGAATCAGCCAAAAGTGACGAAGAACATAAAGAAGGAGTACGATTTCGTGGTGATCGGTGGTGGATCAGCCGGAAGCGTGGTTGTGAATAGGCTTACAGAAAATCCAGAATGGAGTGTGCTGTTGTTAGAAGCTGGCGGCCATGAGACCGAGATAACCGATGTCCCTATACTGTCTCTTTACTTGCACAAGAGCAAACTGGATTGGAAATATAGGACACAGCCGCAGGATTCTGCTTGCCAAGCGATGGTCGATCGACGATGCTGTTGGACCAGAGGAAAGGTGAGATCCATTTAGGGTAAAGGAGGAATCATGTTAGCGTTAATCTCGAGATCCGAGAAAAATATTGCGAAGAGGGACAGGACTGCAGGCTCAAATTAGAGTGATTCAATTATGATTTCTTTCGAAGCGATCGTTTCGAAGTAAACGAGCAATTAGGGATTCGAGAATAATAGTTGCCGCTAAAAATTGGGTTTCGAAACACTTACGATTTATACAGCTGAGATCCGAAAATGGAATCATGTTGATATTAATTTAAAAGTTTGAGAAAATTTGTGAATAATAAGAGGAAAGGTGGTGAAGTTATAATGATCGATGTATGGTTTCAATTTGGAAGAGTTAGGTTAGGGGTTTGAGAAAATTTGTGAATAATAAGGAGAAAGGAGACCAAGTTATAGTGATCGAAGTTGGGTTTCAATTTGGAGAAGTAGGTTAAGGGTTTGAGGAAATTTGGGAATAATGAGAAGAAAGGGGGTGAAGTTATAGTAATCGAAGTTTGGTTTCAATTTGGAGAAGTAGGTTAAGAGTTTGAAGAAATTTGGAAATAATGAGAAGAAAAGTGGTGAAGTTATAATGATCGATATATGGTTTCAATTTGGAAGAGTTAGGTTAAGGGTTTGAGGAAATTTGGGAATAATGAGAAAAAAGGAGGTGAAGTTATAGTGATCGAAGTATGGTTTCAATTTGGAAGAGTTAGATTAGATGTTTGAGAAAATTTGTGAATAATATAGTTGGGAATAAATATTGGAAATATCGAGATATATGATAAAATAGGTCAAGATCCATAAAGTATACTGATAGTCGATATTTTCTAAGATGTTCTGAATGTTTATTTATTTAAGAGGGTTCTTGATATAGACGAAGGCAGTTGAATATGTTATGGTAATAAAAGCCTATGGGTACGAATGTAAGTGATCCATCATGTTATGGTGTCTCATGGGTCTCAGGACGCAAGATAACGATCTTTTATCTCAGATGAAATAGGGTAAAGCAGATACTACGACTTTAGACAACCCAAAGTGAAATAAACCATTAACAATTATGTTAATTTTAACACGTATATAGGACATAACAATGATTACCTTAAATCTACAGAAATTTCAGTTGATACAATTGATTAATATTACAAATTACCTATTTTTGAAATTCAGATCGAATAAAAAAATGATATATTTATTTCGAAACCGATAGACCCTATATTATCTGCCACAATACAGTGCCTTCAACGATGCTATGTGAAATAACAAATAAGATTTCTTTAATTTTTGAAAAAAAAAGGCGATCGAAAATAGAAGAATTGTAGATGGTATATCATTATGTTAGAAATCACTTTCAACACTATTAAAAAGATTTATAAAACGAAGATTTTATTATCCATACAATTGCTAATTAGTTGGAATTGTACCTTAGTAACTATAGCTTGCAATTGATCAGAGAATTCAAATCATTTCTGTTCGAAAACTATAGTTTGACTAGTTGAACGAAGAATATTAGACAAATTAAAATAGTAGACAAAGTTACATGCTAAAGAATGTCAACAAAATTTGTATCTAACACGATTTTTGGAATTTCAGGTTTTAGGAGGCTCGAGTGTGCTTAACACGATGCTTTACATCCGAGGAAATCGACGAGATTTCGACCAATGGGAAAGCTTTGGGAACCCTGGTTGGAGCTATGACGATGTTCTGCCTTATTTCAAAAAATCCCAAGATCAAAGAAATCCATATTTGGCTCGCAACACCAAGTATCACAACAGCGGTAAGACACTACTTTCACATTTTTGCATAAGTATAGAAAAAGCCGTGCTATAACATGAGAAATAAAAATAATTTGAACAAAAATATACCAAGTCCATTTTGACGAATAGAAGGAATACTGTGCTTCTTCTGTTATGCTAATGTTATACGCAAAAGAAATTGGATAGGAATTTAAAGGAAACTTTCAGAATGTTGGTGATTTAAATCGATTAATCACGCGTAAGACCTTGTTGAATGAGAAAAAACCAAAGTTTCGTAATTAAATTTAGGCAACCTTCGAAAGACCTAGACACTACTGTCGTAATAGTAGGTGGATTGTAGATAATTAAAATTCTATAATAAACACGATACACGGGACACGTAACAAAATGATTCGAGTGACAATTAAAATACAATTTTGGATATGAAATACACCAAATGTAAAATATCCAAAATATATATATTTCATATCACGAAATTAAAGACAAGTAAGGTTAAATGATCGTAGCTCGATATCGTTAAAAAATTGCTAGATTCTCGAAACAATATTCGAGTGTTACTTCACAGCAAACTGATTTTACGTTCACTGGGAAACCAGGTCATGTTATATCACCTAAACTGGAATAATTACTAATAAACCGGTAATAAATTACCCTGCAATGAAAAAATATAGCCACGTTGCTTACTACTCTATATCAGTGCGATCAACATTTCACGTGTTACACGTTATAAATAATCCTGACAATCTGAGTAGGAAAAAGATTGAATAATTACGCGCATACAAAATGAGTTGTGGCAAAAATCAATCTACGTAAGAAATAAGATATTCCTCTTAAAAAAATCTCGTCGCGGGAATATGAAAAAGTGATGAAAAGAAAAAAGTTAATATAAGATCCACAAACAGAAAGAAAATTAATTACACGTCGCAAAAGCTTTTACTTTCAGAACTTTTTAAAGCTACGTATCTCTAACTAGAACTCTGTCGTCTCTTCTTTCCAGGAGGGTACCTGACAGTTCAAGACTCACCCTACAACACACCCCTAGGCGTAGCCTTCCTTCAAGCCGGTGAAGAGATGGGCTATGACATAATAGACGTAAACGGGGCCCAGCAAACTGGTTTCGCATTCTATCAGTACACCATGCGAAGAGGAACAAGGTGTAGCGCCGCGAAAGCGTTCATCAGGCCCATTCAGCTACGCAACAACTTCGACCTGTCCCTGTGGAGTCACGTGACCAAGATCCTAGTGGTTCCCGGGACGAAAAGAGTCTACGGCGTGGAGTTTATCAAAGAAGGTCGCAAGGAAGTGGTCTACGCGAAGAAAGAGGTGATCCTGTCAGCAGGTGCCATAAACTCGCCCCAACTGTTGATGCTCTCCGGGATCGGACCCAAAGAGCACCTAAAAGAAGTAGGGATTCCGGTGATACACGACTCGCCAGGAGTTGGACAGAACCTCCAAGACCACATAGCAGTCGGTGGTCTGGCTTTCCTGATAGATTATCCCATCAGCACAGTGATGAATCGTCTGGTGAACATCAATTCCGCTCTAAGGTACGCCGTCACGGAAGACGGTCCGCTGACCTCCAACGTGGGCCTAGAGGCTGTTGGGTTCATCTCAACGAAATACGCGAATCAGAGCGACGACTGGCCTGACATAGAATTCATGATGACCTCGGCTTCCACCAACTCCGACGGTGGAACCCACGTTAAGAACGCACACGGCCTAACGGACGAGTTCTACAATGACGTATTCGGGAACATCAATAACCGTGACGTCTTTGGGATCTTCCCTATGATGCTCAGACCTAGATCCCGAGGCTTCATCAAGCTGAAATCCAAGAATCCTCTAGACTATCCTCTCATGTACCACAACTATCTGACCGATCCCCATGACGTGAATATCCTGAGAGAAGGGGTCAAAGCAGCGATAGCTCTGGGAGAGACCAGTAGCATGAAAAGGTTCGGTGCCAGGTTCCACAGCCGAGCTCTGCCCAACTGCAGACACATACCCATGTTCACCGACGAGTATTGGAACTGTGCTGTTCGCCAGTACACTATGACGATCTACCACATGAGCTGCACTGCCAAAATGGGTCCACCGACTGACCCTATGGCAGTGGTGGACCCCGAGCTGAGAGTCTACGGGGTGACTGGCTTGAGGCTGATCGATGCGTCCATCATGCCCACGATTACCAACGGCAATATAAACGCACCGGTGATCATGATAGGAGAGAAAGGCGCGGATTTGGTTAAGAAGCAATGGCTGTCGCGAAGAAAGAGGGACAGCGTCACGATTCCGGGCTCGTGATATACAAATTCCTGCCGAGAAATCGGCTAGTCAAGCGATCAATCCGCGAACTTGACGAGGTTCTTTCGCAAATGACGAGTGGTAACAGAGAACTAGCGATTTTGATCGATGTGTGCGTTTAATTCTACTCGAGTGAACTTGGATTTTGGTCAGGGGTTTTGCAGAAGGATATAAAATCGTGGCTGTTTGTTATTAGACTAAGTAGTTTCTTTGGAACTTCATGATGGAAAATGCTATAGATGAAATGAAGTTTTCGTGCAAGTTGTGCAAGTAGTATTACATCGCATTCATTCCTGTTTTATTATCCACACCGAACCATTTGAAATTCTGCTGCCAATATTTTCAAAATGTTTAACACTAACAAGGAGGGTGCAAGTCTTTCCGGGTCATAAATTTGGCTGAAACTTTGCAGGTTTGCAGATTTGTCATTCAGTTCAAGAAAATGTATCGTTATAAAGGTAATTGCTCGATAGTTTTCGAGATATTTATAATTAGAGTTTTATTATTGCCTTAATTACAAATTTATTTCAAATTCTCACGATGTTGGACCACAATGCCACTTGATAACTATCGATAACTATTCGAAAGAAATCTCTAGTTATGATAATAAAACTTTAATCACAAATATCTCAAAAACTATCGAGAAGTTGCCCTTACAATGGTACATTTTCTTGAACCGAATGACTAAATCTACAAACCTACAAAGTATCAACTAAATCAATGACCCGAAGGACTTGCACTCTCCTTCTAAGACTGCTAAAGGAGCAAAAATGATTTGTCCCAGACTTTTAATTTTCGCAGTCGCTAAAAATATGCGACTACTTTTAGCGAAATTAGTAATGATTTCTCTGCAAAGATTATGTCTCGTCATTTTCACTGTACCACTTTACATGTTATAGACTGGTAGTTGTAGCGTTGATACGAGCTTTCCTATACCAAGAACATTTCTGTACCAAACATCCAGGCTAAGGATATTAATTCTCAAATTTATTTTCCAACTATTCTCGATACTTCGTCCCTATCTTTGCGATTCTCGTAGGCATATTATCGCGTCGTTATTTTCAATTAGAAGAGAGTAAAAGAGGGCAAATGGAAGCAAGTGTTTCGCGTTTAACACGTTCTCCACCGAAAGTTGCTGATGAACGGGGCAGAGATAAAGCACGTGACTGTCTCCACAAACTCGTTTTTAAATTTAAAATTTACGACTTACATTATCGATTTACATAATCGATAGCCAACATTGCGACACACTCGATCGTCCAATGGATTGTGACCCATATCCTGACCCGAGAGTAAAAACTTGAATGGAACAAGCGCATGACATCTAGAAGCAACAAGATCCAGAACATGGTAATTAATTCCGTATCAGCGGAATCTTATTCGACGATAAAAATAAAAATTCTGCATAATCATAACTTTCCACTTCGTTTTGAAACTCACGAGCTGGGAAAGTTGTCGATATAATCGATATAATCGATATAATGTTCGATGTTAGAAAAATCCTGTAAATCAATATAACCGATAAAACGTAACAGGAAGGTGGTAAGCAGGTAAAATCTGCTTTGACGAAAATTTTACAGACACGAATATGTGGTTATGCAATATTTAGCTGATCAAGGTATGTGATATCATAAAGGTTTGATACTTATGGGGGGTTTACAAGGGCAGATTTAATTTTTGGAAATAAGAATTTGGAAATAAGCTGATGTCTGTATCTATGTATAATAGTTCGGATTTTTATTACAAATGGACGACTAAAATGATAAGTTATTGTATAAAAACTAAGACATAGATTAAGTTGATTAAATAAATAGGCTATTTGGTATGAAGAGATACGTTTCATTTCTGGGTGAACGAGAATGTATACGTGTATGTACATATACATGAAATTTATCGAAAATATTTTCTTATTACTGGAATATATAATAAACAAATATTAGATAAATGTAAATCCGTATTTATACGCAATTGAAATATTCATACCTGTTTATCAACGAATGAAAGTGATAAATGCGCTACCTGTGACCAAATAATAATTATTTTTCTATATCATGACACGAATGTTGCTCATAAATAATTGTAAATAATATACGACAATTATGGGTGTTCGTTGATTCTGTAAATAGTTAGCAGCGTTGTGCGAATCAAATTCATCGTGTAATGTATGTGTTTTGGTATTGCTCCACCGAAAATGATATTATATTTAAGTTATTCGAGTGAGATAATTAGTGAATTAATTAAATAGCGTTAGGTAGCGTTTCTCGAGAATAAATTGCTCTGCAACGCGGGAAAAATTAGCGAACGATATGGAATGACGAAGAAAATCAAGGTAGATGGTCAGTATAGCACCATCGCATTGCAAAATGTCGGAAGCAATTTTCAATTACGCTACCATTACACATTCCTAGTGAAAATAATGTGTATACGCTTTCTCAGGACGCATAGACTATTTTTAATTCCATTGTCTCGTGCTTGGCAATTTCCTGGGTAAATATACTCGAAGTCATTCGTAATTAGTCATGGAAGATGACACTTTTTGTAACTTATTATTGTAGGATTTCTAAGTAGATTAATCCTGTACAAACCGAAACCTGCGCGTCTAATGAACAACAACTCCCCTTTAATAATAAAACTGGTTTATTTAATTAACTTATTGCACTAAGTTTCTCTCAATTCTAACTCTCAAACACACGATCCTCTATTCTCTACGTCTCGACTACGCACAATCTGCTACGCCCACGCCCTTTTGCACCCTTACTTAAAGTCAAAACTCTCTCTTTCCATACTCAGGCTTTCTTTCTCAATCACTCGACCAGTCATAAATATGTCATCCGTTCGCACGCACTCCAAGTATCGTCCTAAACACCTAAGTCAAACCCGATTTACTGTTTATTATTCTCCAGGTAGAGTCCTTCGCCGCTCGCCACCGCACGTTATACTAAACAAACGTAAATGAAATAAGCGGAAATGTTGCACAGAAAATTTTGTCGGAATTGTTCACCTTCGTCTTACTGCAACTTCGAATCGTTTACCTTCATCGCACGAAAAATATGCGAAAAATCATGATATAAAGTAAAATACATTTTTATTATGACTCTTTTGAAATGCAAATTGCACGTAATACGAAATATTTAATTTTATTCGGAATTTTAGGAATATTTTCTTTCAAAAAGACTTTCCTCAGAATTCCTTCTATACTACATGGATTACCATAAGACACGAGGTAACGTTTGCAAAAATACCTAGCTAGAAAAAGATGAAAATTTCATCTGGAAATATTGTATAAATTATATTAGAAAAATTTGGAAGAAAGAAATTACAGATATTTATTTACGTCGTGTTAAATGACCGATTCATTTTCAATTACACAAGTTCAGCAAATTGTGAAAATGAAATTTCAGACTGTTTTTATTTTAAATGCAACGCCCAAATTCCCCGACTACTTTTTAAACGTCCTTGGGTACATAACGTCGATTGGTTTAAAGGAATGAAAGTACATTTCACTTGCAATCCATTGCGTAATACACGATGGCGATTATAAGAAACCTGCTGGATCTTTCAGACATTTTGATAAAGTGCTACGCGATCTTTCGCACGTGTGTCCAAAATAGTCAGACGACACGTGTGATTGATATACTCTAACCTATCGACCTGATAATTTCTTCAACTATCTTTTCATCTATCAGCTAACTATTATATGTCCACTAATTTTGCAATTTGCAAATTATAAGGTGCCAACGTTATTTCTAAGTAAATTTCATATTCTGCGCAACATTGAACGCGGTTTGCGTAAAATAACTTTAAATTAACCCTTTGCACTCGAGAGGTGAGCTTCAGTCACCATTTCATAAAATTTGGAAGATCGATATTAATTAATATATCAAATTTAATGTAATGTAACAGTGTGCGAGGTATCGAAATGAAATAATTCTACAATTCTTTATTTACTTCTCAAAAAAGTATCGTCAGGTTTTTTCAGTAGAGAATCATTGAATTTCTGCTCTTCTCTAGTCAAAAAATCGTCGAGTGCAAAGGATTAAACAAAAAAATACGAAATTTTCCTTTAATGTTAAAAAATTACCCACCGATACCAGAATAATAAATGATTAATAACAGCCCGCGAAAGTATTCGAATAACCTTGAAACACTATTGCTAATTACAATAATTATTCGACAGCGAGGAATGATTTATAACACGGCATCGAGAAAAGTGAAGACCTTTTTGCCTACATAAAAGATAAATTGTTAAATATATTTGAATTTTAAACAAGAATTTCTAAAGATCACAAATAAATGCTGACTCATAAACGGATGCACGTCAGAGACATTTCGAATCACGATAAATCTTCGCGACATCTTGCATAAAGAGAAACCTCGCCGAATTGGTGGATCGTGGAGTAAAAAAGCTTCGAGAAAAATTTGAACGATGCTTATGTAACCGATTATTTCGAGAACGTGGTGAAACGTCGATCGCTAAAACGATCATCTCGTACGAAGGTGTTTCACAATCGATGATTCGTTGTGTGGTCAGTGGGACAAGAAACGGATACAATGGTTCGTAAGAGCAGCGTCCTAGTCACGATAAGTATAGTCGGGGAATAATGTTAATAACGGTCCAGTCGTTGATTAAACGATTATCATTATCCATGATTGCAACGATGAGGCCTTGTTTCCAATTGAGAAAGTGGAGTGCACGACACGCAGGTGCACAGCGATCTCTGAGAGCGAGATCTGAAAACCAAGATCCGCTATTCACTGCTTTGTATCATTCTTAGTCGATAAAGAAGTATTTCGAACGAAGCGTCATCCAGTCATCGAGGGATTCAATGGTAAAATATCGTCTGGCGATAAAAATTTATGCAAAGGAAACGAAATTTTTCAGAGAAGAACAAAATTCGTGAAATTCGATAGGTAACGTTCTTTTGCCGAAATTTTTGTAGAAAAATTGCTGAAACGCGGAGGAAAATTATTGTGGAAATATTTATACGAAAATTCATATGTAAGAGGAGATATTATTTCTCTAGAATATTGAAAATTAAATAGTAAAAATTTGAAAGACGAAAATTCACAGATTAGAGGAGTTTAATTTTCCTGGGATTCGTGTAGTGTTGATAAAAATTTGGGAAACTCAGAAACTGAAGAAAATAATATTTAACTCGGGGAACTATTTAAAATAAACGTAACCAAAATACAGCCTGTTCATTTCTATATGAATTTCTTCTTTTTAATATTAACACTTTAGTGGCCACACGTTTATATATGTAATATATAAAGATATAATATTTTTGAGGAATTAATTTTAAAAAACTCTATTTAAAATTCACGAAATAATATAACATGTACGAACATACACATAAAACAAAAAGTAATAACAATTTAACAACAAATTTAATATTTTTCCTTTGTGTGATAATTATTAATTATTAATTAGGCGTAGCATCACACACATGTTGTGCGAGCGGCCATTAAAGTGTTAAAGATACACTGAACACTTTTTAATACTAAAAGAACCTCAAGAAACTTTTGAAAATAAAATTCAAGGAAACAATGTTTAACTATGACAACCTATTTAAAATAAATATAATTAAATTAGAAACTATTTCATATGTGTATATAAATTTTTTGATATTTTTTGTTTCATACAAGGAAGATTAGCAAAACTTTTTGATACTAATATTAAATTTGTTGTTAAATTGTTATTGTTTTTTGTTTTATGTGTATGTTCGCACATGTATTATTTCGTGAATTTTAAATAGAGTTTTTTAAAATTAATTCTTCAAAAATATTGCCGACCCCTGGCAACGTTTGTTTGCCAGGGGTCGGCAATATTTTTTTAAAATTAATTCTTCAAAAATATTGCCGACCCCTGGCAACGTTTGACTGCATAAAAGTGCGGCCACTAAAGTGTTAATATTAAAAAGAAGAAATTCATACGGAAATAAACAGGCTGTATTTTCGAGATCCTTAAAGAAATTTTGAGAAATAGGTAAGAAGTAAAAATAAAAGGAGATATATAAAAGAGCTTTGTACGAAATTTAATTCTGAAGTATCACGAGGGTACTGAAAGGCAGATAATTGTATTAACACGACTACTTATGATCCTTTACTTTCTCGTACACGTACGTGTCACGAATGAGCAGCGTTGAACTCTTTGGTTCTTATGAAAATCTCTTTTGCATGCGAATGTCGAGGAGAAAGACGCCTCGATATCTGAGATACGTGATTTGGCAATCGGAGAAAAGGAACACCTACGTACGCATACAAATTCCTACATACATATATACGTAAGACGACAACTAGAAAAAGAAGTATGTTACTCGTTATTAAATTCATTTCGGAATAAAATAAAATATTCCTTGTTTAAGAAAGATCAAGAATAATCTTTCACTAACATTTCCTCGCTAAATAATTTTTACCACATACGTAAAATAATGAGACGTGTCCAGAATATTTAAAGATTTCATCTTTAACGAATCCTCTGCTCCAGAAAAGTTTGCGATTTTTCAAATATATTCTAGATACACTTCCAAGTCAGAGATAATCATGCCCAATAGACAGAATTCCTATTTAATTGCGCAATTACGTATCTCCACTCGACATAGGAATAACTTACATTTAAGAATTCGTTGAATTTAATTGATCGGAGAATGTGCCAAGGTTAAATTTCTCAAAATGTATTAAAAATTCCTTACAACGTATTCGAAGGATCTCCAGAAGCGAAGTTATTAAGGAATTTCATAACGCTAAGCGATTCTTAATAAATATTACATTTACTGGAACAAAAATTTATCACGAGTGCAATTATATTGAAGTGTTATTATAGTACGATATAACGGAAGATACAATTAACTTGAATTATACCAACGATAGCTAACCGATCTACCAAATGAAACACTGAAATATAATTTTATCTCTCAATTTCAGATCTCGCTTTCTGATTCGATACTTGCGCCGCAATTAATCGATTGCGCATCACCGGCTGTGCGGGTTAAATAATTTCCATTAATTTGCACTACCGAGGAAAACACGATCGGCTGCGTGCAACGGAATAAATAAACCTAGAATCACAGGTAACAGCAGAAAATCGCGTAACAAGCTGAATGGAGCTATCCAAGGAAAGTAGTACACGCAGGAATGAGTTCCCGGGGCATTCGCGTCAGGCTGCTTTCGATCGTGTAACGTTCTTTCAAGGGAAACATACCGACCATGGAGCTCGTATAAAATTCCACGTCAATTGCAATTAGATACGGGTATTAACATATTCAGTACCGAGCGAGGAGCTTTACTTTTCCCTGCAGTTCAACGACAGTACAAAAGCAACGAAGACTCGCGGTTTCACCAGTCTGATTAATAAAGTCCGTGATGAAATCGAAAAGATTGCCACACGTTTCACGCACGATGTAGCAAAAATCAACGTTCACCGAGCTCTGATCTTAATCGAGACTCGTCACGCGTGATTTAGTAGCGTTCTTTCATTTTTTCCATGGGAATATCGAAGATCGATTCAGCGAGATCGACGAAGAGGACAGAACGGATCAAGATACGGATCTTTATGCTACTTATGTAACAGCTCGGCGTTTTTACGGTGAAAAGTAAGTCGAGGATTGCAACAGATTTACTTTTCAGGAGAATGTCTGACAAAGATTAATTTTATTTCTTCCTTTTTTAAACGAAAATTCCATTTTTCGAGAAATTTTTAATTTAGGGAGAAAATTAGAATTAATCGTAACGAAATCAGGCAGATTTTTGCTAATATTAAATCTACAGATTTAGAAAACTGGTTTATGCGAAATGTTGGGTAAAAGAAGAAAGAGAAGTTTATTTCTTTAATTAATCTTTAATCTCGGATATATCTATGCACGTTAACCACGAGAATCAAAGAACCATAATAATTATTTAATTCTTTTATTACCACCGTATATCGATTACATATTAGGTAAAGTAAAAAGAAATCCGTTATTTTTGCATTGAATTTCATGCACCTAATTTTTACCGTACCTAATATAATGAAAGACGAAATAAGTTAACAATGTTGGCCATCACCTGAAAATTCCAGTATTTCTTTTTACTTCACCTAATATTTCCTATCCTTTAAATTTAACACTAAGTTTACGGATGCTATCTGTATACCTATTTCTAAGGACACCTGTCAAATTGACAGGTAAAGGAAACCATGTGCCTTCTTTTTTAACGATTAGTTTAATTTCAAAATAATTATATATTATATTAACAGTCTTAATATAAGTTAACTAAATCTGTTGCCATCGTATAATTAGAGCAACCCTTCCGTCAAATTCACGGGTTCCGTAAATCTAATGTTAAAGAACGAAATAAATCGTACAATTTTATACAATTTATTTATTCCTATAATTCAAATTGTTAACTAACTATTTCCCTATATTTATTCTAAAAGCACCGATGAGAACGCGATTCGTTCTTCTTCCCGAAAAATAAATAAACAAATAAATAGTACAATTCTATAAAATCTGTATACCGAAACATACACCTCGTGTTCTCCATTGTAATACAGAAATTGTAGGAAAACATAACAACATTGAATGTACCCAGTGCACGCAAATAAAAATTATATTGAAAAATTTTTACATTTTTTAAACAAACTACTCCCCCCCTCGCCTTATATTATAAATATTATTAGATAATATTCTACATCGAAAAGTTAGGTGCAAAGCAAGTATAATAAAAACTCGGATATGGGTCAAAAATGACCCATATGTCAACTCGTCGCGTCACTCGTCTAAGGTCGGCTATTCGAGGGTTAATCGAATCAACTGCGTCAGACAGGTGACCCCAAAATTCCTTCGTCGATGCCTAATCGGTCCCAAAAATGGCATGTTGACCGATCCGCGCGTACCGGAAGTGGCGAAGGAGGCCATCAAGTAGCGGGAGTAGGAAGACCACGGCTTCTTTCACCGCGATTTTCGCCCGAAGGCCAAGGTTAACGGGAAAAATTGAGCGAGCTAGGAAGCACGAAGACGCAAGAATGCACAGAGGATGCACAATCGGTGGAATTCGATGCACAAAAGCGTGGACGATGAGGGCCCTGAATGGCTCGCAGACCGTAGAAGACGAGAGAAAGTACGGGTCGGCTGGCCACGAAAGCAAAGAGAAAGACTGCGACGCGTCGCACGCCCGGAGACTTTTAATTCGCACAAGGCACAATGTACACCGGAATTCGGTTTCCTTTACAGAGGACGTTGGAACGTGTCCATAATGGCGCAGTTCCGCTCGAGCGAATGAAATTTTTGCGGCCGACGTGGCTTGCTCGAAGCGATCACGATATTTGAGAAATGAACGAGGTTAGAATGGCATAGTGGCGAGATACACAGGGGTGGTTCTGTGGCTTTGCGAATGGAGTAGTTTCGTAGGTTCTTTCGCGTCTCGCTTTTTGTGTACTGTTACCATTTCCTGTTATTTCTATACTTTTATTTCATTCTTACCGGTGTGCATTTATTTACTACTGCAATTTTATTTGCCTGTTTTATAGCGATATTGAAATATATAATTAACACGTTGACTGCCACGATGGTCATCACTGACCGGTGTTTGACTCCTCAGCGGGGCCTAATTTTTTGAATTTATATTTGTTTCAAAAACTTTGAACAGAAGACGTTAATAATTTGCACCATTTCTTTTTCTTTTTCAGCCATACTGCTTGATAATTCATCATTATATCGTAAGAATAATGGAAATTTTATCGTGACTCCCTCAGCATCCCATATAAGAAGTACGTGGCAGTCAAGATGAACGAATTGTTAATCAAGATACGAGCCGTTCACTGTACAAACCGATTAACTCCACCGTTTGAAAAATCTTAAATTTAAGTATCAAAGCACTTGGTATAGTCCATAGAATATAACCCTATCTTAAGGGTTAATATTCATAATAATAATACTTGCCAAAGCTCGAATCATCCTATTCCTAATTCCCTTATCCCTTTATCTCTACTTCACAATAAGCAATCTCGAATCCCAGTTTGAACAACCACAGAGCACCACGAGTACAATATGGAAAAGAAAATATTTCAACAACTCTAAATATTTTCCAATAATCATAACATTTAATATACGGAATATCAGTTTCGAAAGCCGAAAGCAGTTAATCGCAAGTCCCATCAGACAATGGGAGCTCTACCGCACGTCAGACTCTCCAGAAACTCAGTTGGAACGGTGACAGAGCAAGAACTCGTGGAAAGAGGAAACGGTGACGCGAGCATTGGTCGTAGAATGGCGGAAAAAGGAGACAAGGCGTTCACGTATACGTCAGAGGAATGGATGAGAGGTTGTAAACCAGGCGACGAGCGGTACGAGGTCAGGACGTGGTTCAGTTTCGCGGTTTTCGAAGCTGGCATTGAAAGGAGGCACCTCTCGGGACTGGTTTTCACTCTCGGCACTCGGCGTAGCGTCAGTGTGGCCGGTGCTGCGTTTTCTCGCTGCCATTTGCCGGTACTCGTCCGTCGTGCACGCGAATCGCGCAGCTTTTTCGAAATCCTTCGCTCCAGAGGCCGCAAGCTCGCGAGCTCGCTGGGAAAAAACGGTCGCGAAACGGGCAGCGATTTTCCAGTGGTACCTCGTGCTCTGGTGCGATGAGAAAGTGCAGTAAGTAGAATGAGAAGGTTGAAGAACGGCTGTAAAAATGGCCCCGGTGACGCAGTGGAAGCTACGTGTGATTCGTGAAAAAAAATTCCGCGAGAAATTTGTCATTTTTCCTTCGCGTTTTATGTATGTGCTGTGTTTCGTTTTGTTTGCTGCTGATGAATGGTGCTTTATGCAGATGGCATCGTTGGTGCGTTATTGTATTATCGTGGAGTGAAATACGCGACGTTTCGTTCATGTAGGTTTCGAGTTGTCTTGTAATCTTTCATTCTTCGAGATTAAAACGGTTACGGTGGTTGAATGGAAAACTGAAGTATTTTCACGTGCGAATGTAGCAAAAGCTATTCTTGATATTCGTAATATCGAGGTTTGGTAGGAAGTTGGGGTAAAATTGATCGATCGATGTTTGACCGAACAAAGAAGTACAGAGGACTTTAAATCACTTCCAGATTGAATAAAATTTTTAATTTCGCCGAGTTCCGAATAATTTTTCATTCTTAAATTGCTTCTATTTCGTGATATCGAATTGTTTTGTAATATATACAAATTAAATTAAAAAGGTTATTCGATGTTGGCAAAAATCGTCGAGTTGTATAAAAATAGTTCTTCGCAATTATCTTCGAATTAATTTTATTTTCTACATTTCATGCAAAGTAATATTAGAACTTGTACCTGCATGTATGTTCCATCGTGCATCTACATCAAGGGTCATTACCATCGCTGCATCTCGCCTTGCTCTCTATTTTACGTTAAAGCGTAGATTAAACTTTTTGCAAGTTTCCTATCGATGCGTCATTTTTACTTTTCCAATTTTTCTTCATTTTATAGGAACATGGGTATACCAGTTTCTTCCAGTTCCTTCTAATTAATTATTTTAAAAATGTAAAACAAGTTTTCATTACGGACGAATAAGTTGATTAGAGTGCAGGTCGTATTAGACAATATCAACGCTTCCATAATACTCTGTAATGCATATAACCAATGTTAATGACACTTTACGACTACTATGAATATCGAAAATGTTTTAAACCGCTTATTATAATTGTTAAAAATATTTCCTGACCAATGCTGCGCGAGTACTTTATGACAAATATTTCAAATATCTTTTAGAGAATATTAGAAATTATCATAAATATTGCAGCTACTTCGTGAGAATGAAATATAAATAATTGCGAAGAAGTTCAAGAAATATCACGAGAGAATGTTGCAATGAAATTTCGTGAATTTCAGGTAATTCAAGATTGGTAGAAGTTTCGAGTGGCACATTCGTTCCATCGAATGGCAGGCAATTGGACGTGGTTGTCGCGAGGTGGAATTAAACGGAAATGGCAATAGGGCTGACTACTTTGTTCAGTACTACTTCGGTCCTCGGGTTCAGCCTGATTCCTCTTCTAGCGATCGGCTTGACCGTATTCCGATATAACCAGGCGGATCCAGAATCTCGTCCGGCTGATGCACGCCAGGTTTGATCCAAATTTCAATCCACCAAGTGTTTCAGAATCACACGTTCACACGGCGAAATAAATTTATTCTCCGAGTTTCTCTGCTCATTTGCATAATTACATTCCACGAAGAATCGTTGTGATGCAACAAAATTCCTCTCTCTCCGTCAATTACCATTTTATTGATCATTATTATTATTGGTAATTATTATTATTAACTCAAACGCATATCGATAATTCTGAAACACTTTGCATTATCAAACGTCACTCGAAGATTAAATAAACTCAATTCTTTGATTTACTCAAGTAAGGTTCATACCTACAGTTACCTACGGTCGATAAAACAGATTATAGATCTTCTTCCTCTCAAAAATACTTAAAGTCCAGATATTTTGTTTTATACGATAAATTGTTGATCAATGTTGCTCGAAATTATCTTCTACGTTTTCGTTTTCAGCTTCTACGAATGTACGATTTCATAGTGATCGGCGGAGGAAGCGCAGGTGCGGTGATCGCGTCGAGATTGTCGGAAATATCAAATTGGACCGTGTTGCTTCTAGAAGCGGGGGGCGACGAAAATGAAATTTCGGATGTGCCTATATTGGCTGGATACACCCAACTGTCAGAAATGGACTGGAAATACCAAACTTCGCCACCGACTGCGTCAGCATACTGTCTCGCCATGATCGGTGACAGGTGCAACTGGCCGCGTGGAAAAGTGCTTGGTGGCAGCAGCGTATTGAACGCTATGGTTTATGTCCGGGGTAATCGGTAATTCAGAATTGATTCATCGAATCTTCCTTCGATTATCGAGTCTGAGTATATGGAAATGAAAAGGGACGTAGACCAGGACAATTATGATAATAGTCATCAAGAAGAAAATAAACGACATTTCTCCAATTACTGAGAAAAAAAATAAAAATATAAGACATACCAGAGAATCATGATGATAAAAATTAACGTACTGACGATAAAAGCCATATTTCAATTACCAAACGTAGTCGTGAGCCATATAACATATTCGAATAGCATTTCTTTTCTTTTTAAAGATATTAATTAATTAATATACTCGATTACTTTCCAATTACATGATAAAACACAAGAAAAAGCGATAAAGTCCCAATTTTATCAAAATTCAATAGAGTCAGGCTTCGGCAGTTTGGACTTGAGGAAATCCAATGTTCTCGAATAAACTGTAAATTTATAGAAAATTTCTGAGAACATCCCATAAATACACAACTTTAACGATACGTCAATATCCATCGTCGCTTTTCATAGCCCATATACAATTTGCTCTAATAGTATTGTATTTCTAAGCGCATAAAGTGTATTTTAGTTGACCGAACTAAGAGTTCCAAAGTTGTCAAGATACACAATTGCCCTTAAACCGAAATTTCTCCTAACACGTTACCGATCCGTGTCTCAGCTATTGCCTATAACAATCTGAATTATTTCAGCCGCGATTACGACAACTGGGCCAGACTGGGCAACGTTGGCTGGAGTTACAACGAGGTCCTCCCTTATTTCCTGAAATCCGAGGACAACCGCAATCCCTACCTCGCACGGACGCCTTATCACGGCACGGGTGGTTACCTGACCGTCCAGGAGGCACCATGGAGAACACCGCTATCGATCGCGTTCCTGCAAGCAGGCAAGGAGCTAGGCTACGAGAACCGCGACATAAACGGCGCGAATCAGACCGGTTTCATGCTAACCCAGGGGACGATCCGTCGAGGTAGTCGCTGCTCCACTGCCAAAGCGTTCCTGAGACCAGTGAAGAACAGAGGGAACCTGCACATAGCGATGAAGGCGCAGGCGTTGAGGGTGCTATTCAACGAAGACAAGAGAGCCACGGGTGTCGAGATCCTCCGGGATGGTCGTCAGCAAGTAATAAGGGTCAGACGAGAGATCGTCTTATCGGCTGGAACGATCAACTCCCCTCAGCTGCTGATGTTATCCGGGATCGGGCCTAGGGAACACTTGACAGAGTTCAATATACCCGTGATATCCGACCTGAGAGTCGGTGATAATCTCCAGGACCACGTGGGTCTCGGCGGGCTAACGTTCATAGTGAACGAGCCGATCAGCTTGAAAAAGGACCGTTTCCAGACGATGCCAGTGATGATGGAGTACGTTCTCAATGAGAGAGGTCCGATGACCAATCCTGGGGTCGAAGGTCTAGCCTTCGTGAACTCGAAATACGCGGATCCGACAGCAGACTACCCTGATATCCAGTTCCACTTTGCACCTAGTTCGATCAACTCTGACGCCGGGGATCAGATCAAGAAGATTCTAGGTCTGAGAGACAGGGTGTACAATACTATGTACAAGCCACTAAATCACGCTGAAACGTGGTCCATTTTACCGCTCCTGCTGAGACCCAGAAGCTCTGGTTGGGTGCGTCTGAAGAGCAAGAATCCGCTCGTGTATCCGGATATTAATCCGAATTATTTCACGCATAAGGAGGATATGGATATTCTGGTCGAGGGTATCAGGATCGCGTTGCAGCTGTCCAACACGACGGCCTTTCAGAGGTTTGGCTCCAGGCCACACACTATCCGCATGCCAGGCTGTCATAGGTATCCCTTTGATACTTATGATTATTGGGAGTGCGCTATTCGACATTTCACCTTTACGATCTATCATCCAACTGGCACATGTAAAATGGGACCAAGGAACGACCCCACAGCAGTCGTGGATCCCAGGCTAAGGGTGTACGGGGTGAAAGGGCTGAGGGTGGCGGACGCATCGATCATGCCCGTGATCGTCAGCGGAAACCCGAATGCTCCGGTCATTATGATAGGTGAGAAAGCGAGTGACATTATTAAGGAAGACTGGATGTACAAGAAGAAACGATACGTGGGAAGATGACCAGGGTAGTAGAGATTTCTTCGACTGAAGTGAGTTTCCGAGTGGTTAAAATGGACAAACAGGGGAATCCACTGAGATATAATCAAAGGGTTTTTACAGGAGATGCGTCTCATTTTAAGGAAGAAGAATGTATTCAGATTTCATTTAGCTGGGTTATCTACTCACTGATCATCTAAATTCTATAGCAATTCTAGAATGATCAATGGATATATCAATTATCGCTAGAGATATCAACAATTGACAATACAGTACTGAGTATAACCATCTTCACAGTACTATAGCCATTGGATTAATCAACTTCCTGATCATCTAAATTCTATTGCAGAACTTTAATTATCAGTGGATAGATAAATCATCGCTAGAGATAATAACAATTGACAATAGAGTACTGAGTAAAGCCATCAACATAGTGCTATAGCCCTTGGTTTAAACTATTCACTGATCTTATAAATTCTATAGAAATTCTATAAAGATGAATGGATCCATAAATTATCGCTAGTGATATTAACAATTGACTATACAGTACTGAGTATAGTCATCTTCACAGTACTATAGCCATTGGGTGAATCTACTCGCTGACCTTCTAAATTCTATAGCAATTCTAGAATGATCAATGGATAGATTAATTAACACTTTGATGACCGGCAATTTTACACGGAAACTATGTCACGTCACCGGCTATAATTTTGTAATCCAATCTTCAAAATCACTTTCACACGCAATATTCTATTTCATAAATTGAAATAGATAATGCAAATGCAATGACGAGTTAACTCGTCATCGATGAACAACGTTTGTGCAGGAAAAGACGAATTAGCTCGTCACCGGTCAACAATGTGTTAAGCGTGTTTACGATTGGTTTCTATATCGAAATTTTAGGGCCTGGAAGCCTGAAACAGGTGTGTTTATGATTACTTTCTAGATTGAAATGGCTTTAGGTAATTAGTTTCACTGAGAAATGATGTAATGAATTTTGAGGGAAAAGAATCCATGGAAATTCTAGAATTGAGGAAGATTGAATTGGGCTGAAGTTGGAAGTTAAGTTTAATTCTTTATGAGAAGTTTGTTCGGAATTCTCGATCAGGGAAAAGGTATAATTATTTATCTATTATCCTGAAAGCATAACAGTACTATTAATTGTAAGAAACGTTTATGAATCGCGTACACGAGACAAGATCGAAGAAATATTATCGATAGAATGGGGGGTAGAAAATTCAAAACGAGTTGTTCCAAATGACTGTTTATAAAATTCTACGATATTTCCCAGGAAGGTTAGGAAATTATGATTTGCGCCTAATTTTTCATTAAAAAAATTCGCTTTTCTTATGAAAGTTTCTTATGGAAGCTGGTTACACACACACTGATTCGTTTCTCGTCGAGAAACTTTTTTAACTTCGGTATAAGTTAAAGGAAAACAGCTTGTTCTCACAGAGATTTGAACTTTCAAGCATGACTTGCAAGAAAATGTCAAAAGCAGTAAGTTTCTCGTGCATGGGTGGGACGAGAAGTCTCGCAAACGAAAGCTACTCAACGCTAGACCATTACGTGTGCCTCGCCTCGAAGAATTAAGATTATCCTGAGACAAACCAAATGAATGTACCTTGATACTTAACGCTGTACTTTTGCAGCTTTCCTGCATTTATTAGCCTGCCTCCATTTAATTTCTACAAACATAGACGACCTGTAAATACATTTCCCGTTACGAAACAATAACTTAAACGTGCCATTACCCATAGAAATGAATTTTCTAATTATATAGTCATGTTAAGCCTCGTATAATATGGTGATAATTAATCTGCTGCGAAATATTAGGCATAAATACAAAAGATGGGACTATCAGAATTTTAATAGATAAAGATACGATACTTTATTTACCTGGATTTCGTAATGATAGTTACCCTAAAAAAAAAGGATTTCGTTCAATTTTTCCAGAAACAAAATTATCTGCAAAATTTAATTCTTTCTCTTAGAAGATTTTAAGTCGCGTTGTTTGAAGAATACCGTGTTATGCGAAGAATGTATGTATATAAAACCATATTTCTTATTTATATTACTTAACGCGTTCAAATAAAGCTCTAAATGATAAATCCCATGTTTTAATCCCATGCCCCACACTCCATCTTTCTTGCTCTCTTGCGAATATTGGAAATACGTAATTGCTTTCAGCAAAATCCACGAAACGAGGATTATTGGCCGAAGGCAGTCCCACGGAATAATACTGAACAAGTTGCTCAACGTTAATTTGACAGGTAATATTACGAGATTGAGAGACTGCCTTATAACCGGTCAGAATTCATCGAGAGTTCAATCGCGACGCGACACCAATTGTGCACGTGTGAAAATTACGAGAAAAATTAACTATAGACTCAGTTGCTTAACCCTTTCACAGTGTGGCGAAATTATGAATTCGAGTCCAAAATATATCCAGTCTTTTTTACGTTCGAAAACACTTTGGCGTGTAATAAAAGATGTAGAAGAGCGTGATTTATATGTATCTTGTTATTAATTAGTCCGTGTATAGTACTTAGTTCTTCTCCAACTCTATATACGTTCACTTCTCTTACGTTATACCCACTCTACGGATGGTATCTCGTATAGAGGCCTAGTTTATTATTCTAGTTTATTATTCAAGTTAGTCCCGTGACAAACGCATCCCTCGCTGTTTTATAGGGCATGTTCCCTCCTCGTGGCCTCGTCTTCACGTGTCCGTAGCCTCTTCGACTGAGCTCCGGGTGCAGACGCCCCAGCTTGGCGTCTAAGCAACCCCATCTATGGCTGGGGCTTTATGAAGGGCTTTCTCTCGTCAGAAGACCATGAGCAGCGGTGAAAGTTGCCCACGCAAGAAAATTTTCAAAGCTCCAAAATATCACGGAAACTTTCCAGTATCAGTGCCCACATTTTCCACTATCAGTGTCCATAGACCTGTGACCGTCATCACAGGCGGTATCCGCTGACAGATATCGAGACGGTGCAGGATCATCGGCAAACGTCAACCTGCTGGGACTGAACGAAAGCTGGCACCTCTACGTCCTCTACGTCCTCTACGTAGCCCCCGCTGGTAACGAGGCTCCAGGTAGCTTGGAGACTTGGCCAAGTGAGCTGCTTCCAGGAAGGGTAAGTCCAACTTGTCCAATGACCCTTTGACTGTGAGGGCAGGGTTTTTCAGATGTCCAACATCTACACACGCGTTTCCTTGCAACGGTGACCCTAGGAAGTATTGTAACACCTCTCTCGCGAAGCCAGTATAGAGCTCTAGCCCGGGGTACAGCGCGATGACCAACAGGCGAGCCCCTAAATCGCACTCAATACTTGTTAGTGTCCATATAGAATCCATTCTACAAACCGAAAAACACCCGCAAAACCATCCAAGAGTGCCCCAAAAGTCGGTTGAAAGTTAGAGGTCTCTCCCGGTGAGACTACTTTCACATCAGTAGATATATCGGCGTGATATTTGAACATGCGTGAACCCGTCGGATCTCTCGCATCGCGTATGAATTTATCCAGCGATCTTCGTTTCACGAGCACACCGCCGCTTTATGTAACAGATTCCGTGCCAAAAGTCTCATTACGGGATACTGATTCTCACGTACGCCTTTTACGCCGAGTTTCCGCTTCCTCGTCTCCCTGACACGCGTCGGATTAAGTGGCATCCTCGTTATTCTTATGCAGACATCGTCCACCGATTCTGTATGCCGGACGAGTGTGTTTTTAATTAGGATGACTAGATGTTCGTTGATATTTCCTGTGTCGGGACCCTCTAGCACGTGGTTGTTAAGACGGTGTTGGTGAGAAGAGAAATTTCTTTTCTTTTTTCGTCGGATGGAGATTCGTGGAAGAAACGAGTAATTGTTTTAGAAACGTTCGTATCGTTGAGCGTTTTCAAATTTCTATATTTGTTTTGGAATTAAAAAGCGATTACGTGATTTCGAACCGGCTCTAGAACATTGGCTACGTGAAAACTGCTTTGCATAAGTATTTGTAGAAGAAAATAGAAATTTCTGTCGAGATCATCGGAGTTGATTTCTTCGCAGAAATATTTGTAGAAGAAAACAAAAGTTTCTGTTAACAGAAAGTCTAGGGGGCAATATATTAATACGCGTAGATGAATGCTGCGAGATATAGAAATAACGATTTCGTTTGGAGAGATAGATAGGGAGAAAATCAAGTTTTATAGACATTACGTTAAACCTAATTAGAAAGAATTTTGAAATAATAAATCAGTAGAGGAACAAGAAAAGAAAGAGTGAATCGGTAAAGGATCGAGAGCCAATGAATTTAACAGTATCATTCATAGCCTGAAATTTCCACTCTTACGTAGTAGATCAAACTGGGAAGTGAGTAGACGTAAGTAAACATCCTGTTTATAGTACTATCTAAAAATCACGAAGTAGATATTCTCGATTCTTTCCATTATTCATTTGCTGTTTGCTATGAGCATTATGAGAGGAGCCATCATTTGGATGACGTCATCCTGCATCGGGATCTATCTTTGCTTCGAGGAACCATCAAGCTTATTAATTTTCCTCGAAGCTAGATTGAATGATTCAATGGGCTAGTGTCACGGAGCCTATGAAAACCTCGCTGAAGGGTTCGAAGGGACACACTTTTTCGACACTCCGCAGTGTGCACCACGAAATATAACATATAATCAGTATCAAAAGTTCCCTTTGATTTATTAACCCGATCTTACCACAGAATGATCAATCGATGTATTGGTATACCGAGCTATGGAGAGGTTAGACCCCTAAACTCCTAGCTACTACCCTCTATCAGACCTCCAATCTTAATACTAAACGTACCGATACTTTACACATACCTATTCTTACTATAATGTAGTGGAAAATGAATTAATATGTCGAAACGAACTTTTTATTCTGGTTATATTCTATATTTCTTGGCGGTATAAGATATACGGAGGCAGGAAGCCTTCTATCGTGCATGGTGCAGAAGATGGACTGCCAAACAGTGTGTCGTCGAACCCTTCAGCTAGGTTTTTATAGGTCTTATGACAACCCATTGGAATCTTTATGACTTTCTGTAGATTCTTATATTATCTGATCGTTTAATTTCTTGTTTTCCGTTTCTCTCTTAACTTATTTTTTACCGAAAATAATTCTTTGACCACTTATTGTGAGAGGAATCTTTATTTGGATGGCGTCACCCTACAACGAGATCTATTTCTGCTTCGAATAACCATTCAGCTTATTAATTCTCGAAGCAAGAATAGATCTTGACGCAGGATGACGCCATCCAAATGAAGATTCCTCTCACAATAAGTGGTCAAAGAATTATTTTCGGTAAAAAATAAGTTAAGAGAGAAACGGAAAACAAGAAACTAACGATCAGATAATATAAGAACCTACAGAAAGTCAGATGAGCGAAAGAAATAACAATAAATGTGTAATTATAAAGTAAATTTTGGAAAAAGTCATTTGACCCCGTCTGGTACATTATGTTAAAGTGCCCTGGATCAAGTTGCTCAGTCTACCTGTAACCTAGATAAGGTCTTACAGACACGAGTTTGTAGCAATTTGGTCCACGTTCTTCCGTTTAGTTTGGTTTAGGTTGCCAAGCTGCAAAATGCTCAGGATCAGACACTTCGAACTTAGTATAGCTCACCTATCTAAGCCTCTGTATCACGAGGGTAGCAATCCGAAAATTATAAAGCAATCGAACCATGATTCACGAATCACGAGGTCTTAAGATCGTCATCTAACAGTTCGACATCTGACAGTTCGATATCTAACAGTGCAAAAAATGAAATGGATCTCAGATCTTGCTGCCGTCGACTTTCGAGCGAGTCCATAATAGGTTGTTTTACCTATAAAGGGGTGATGGATGACTAGAGTTGGGCTTGGGTTGTGACGTCAGCTGCCGTTACAAATTCATAAATTATGACATTTTTGAAATCAGATGTAGACTAATTAGGTACTTCTTCGCTATTTTATTGAAATAGCAAATTATTAGAACCAGGAGTTACTGTAAATAAATAAGATCGTTCCATTCGATATCTAACAGTGCAAAAGATGAAATGGATCTCGAATCTTTCTACCATCGACTTTCTTGTGAATCCGTAGCACATAAACCAGTCTGGATCGATTAATTCGTAGATTAAGACATTTTTGAAATGAGATGTAAACTAATTAGGTACTTCTTCGCTATTTTATTGAAACAGCAAATTATTAGAACCAGAAGTTACTGTAAATTAATTACACATACTACTTTGGAATCAGACATTAATTAGGGATTATCAGTACAGATAATCATACGTATCAGATTACTTCACGATTCCTTCTTACGAGTTATGCATCAGACTGTTATACAAATAATATTATTCCACGAACAGCTTTCCAAAACAATTATTCTCAGAGTTAACGAACCTATATAATACTTTGTAATATTCCATTTCATTTAATACGCGTCTCAATCAGAGCAATGCATCCAAGATAAAAGTATAACGAGGCCCGACGTGAATACCGTAGACCGACTCCGACCCTGTTCCACCGCAAATAAGGAAGGAATTTCTATGCAAAGTTCGCGATGTCGTGCCTCTGTTCCGGTGTTTTTTACTTTCACTCAACCAATTGAAATTTTCGTGCATAAAATGCAACGTATCACGTGATCTGAGCAAAGCCAGGAAACGCTACAATACAGGATCCATAGGAACAATGTGATTCAAAGCACGATGGATTTCGCTGTCTCTGTGATCGTGAAATCGCTTCTCGTTACTTTATCCTCAAACCTCTTAGCTTCTGAACAATTTCCCAAGCCATGAATCTCGATTTTATTTAGGTTTTACTGTAAAGTGGACTGTTTCTGAAGAATTTTAAACCGGAGAGGCAATGACCCTTGTTACATCGTGCTAAGTTAGATTATACTAGATTTTCTTTTTTAATTTAAGAGCTTTGATTGAATCGAAATTGAATTGAAATTTTCTGCAGTTATTTAAAAGTAGAGCAGTTGCTTTTCAAAAGTATTTTTGTTGTATTATTTTAATTATTATTATCCATTTATGCTTCATTTGCAGATATCGAAAGTCGGTGGTTTTAGTGTTAAGAAACTGTCATGAAAATGTTCCTAGGTTACATTTTAAATATCCTAAATAAAACAAATATATATATATAGACAACTCGTGTAAGTATAATTTAGATGCTGTTAAATTAATATTGCAAATATTAAGATGTAATATTTGCAATAATGAGTATTGACAGGACACCATGTATGTGTTTAAGAACTCTAGAGATATCTCAATCAAACAATTATTTCTATCTTGGGTAAACACTAGTTATCTACATATGTGTAAACGCTATTATCAAACATCTATTATCTGCAATTCAAATAAAACGATGGAAGTAATACGAGCTATCGAAATCCAACAAATATTAACATTTCACGTACCTCTATTACAAATAAATCAATATTGATATACTTGCCATTGTGAAATTTATAGCTTTTGCAGTCCAATACAAGTTTATTAATCTATCAATCCAATATTATTACCGAACGTAAATATTACAAAAGTGTACACATAAAACGAAAAAGATCACACAAAGGAATACTTCCAACGCAAGTGAAAAGAATATCCTGTTATGCAACTCTAAACAAATAAGTACGCAAGATTACAAGGTGAAATTTTCTTTCCGAAGGTAATTAAGCTGAATTTTTATTGGTTCTCGCATGAATAATTCTTTCATTAAATAACGAAACTAACGATACTATTATTTCGAAAATTATTATATCCAATTCACGAATCGTGTATACATTTACTGCAAATTTATTAAGGATGCAAAATGCTGATCTTTTTACAAAAATTATGATAACGAACCAAGTGTCTACTAAGAACAACGAAGCAAAATGTTCCTTGTAATTACAACACCTGGATTATCTACAAAAGAAAGACTATGGTTGGTATAATAATACCGAGTACTGTTTACTCTTAATATCTGCATGTAGATCTAGTTATTACCTTATCCAGCTAACATATCTAATGGTTACGAGATTTAAAAAGGTCGTGAAAGGAACGCACATTATAAGAGAAGAAGTGACAAACGCGAATTAATGAATAAATTTATATCCAGCAAACAATTTCTAAACAATTTTTCCTTCTCTCGAGAACCATTAATCTTCACCCTCTACTCTCTACTCTGAAATCTATCTCCTTGACCTAGCTCACCTATCGGCTGTCCATTCTCTCTTCTCCCATTTCTCTATTTTCTTTCTCCATGTAGCCACTCCTAAAAGAGCACCTTCCTCCACAGGGTAATCTCAAGCACTCCTCTTTCGTGCATCCAACACTCTACAAATATCCTTCGATCCCACATCAATCGTCCCACCCCAAACACTCCTGGCTCTCCCAACAAAAACCCCATCATTCCCACACTAACATTCCCAAATCTCAGTAAACACCTAACAATCAAGTGTTTGCGAAACCAAGCATTTACTAAATACAAAAGAAGATTCTCCGATCATCGATCCTCCCGATCCATCTAACTCTCTTAGCCCTTTCACGAGTACAGCCTTACAATTGGGGGCCAAAAAATTTGCTGCAACAATATCGTGCAAACAATATGATAACAAACATAAGAAGAAAATTCAGAGATTATATCAGTAAAATTAGAAAATAATTGAACACTGTATACGATGTTTACGATGCAGTTATCGCAGATACGAGCCGCGGTGGCGCTAGTGAGTTAAATGGAAGATCGTCTTAAGGCTGTCTCAACCCTTTGACTACGGCAGACTTTGAAACGCACCATTAGTAGTTTCATTCCTATTAGTAGGAATCCATTTGAGATGTATACTAAGAACGGTGAACCTCATTAGGTGTGCATTTTTGAGAAATTATTGTATACTAAAATAATAATCAAAACCCTATATTCCACTACATTAAATCAACATTATTTATCTCCTTATATTCTGCATTAAATTGTTACTGTCCACACTTAAAATTTAACAGTAAAAAGAAACTTTTGAACGACTTTAGACACCCACAGGATCACAAGGGCTAGATTTCTAAACGCCTTTAAGCGCCCATAGTAGTCAAAGGGTTAATATGCTTACTTATAAAATGGTTAGAGAGTCTTCTCCAAAAGACACATCCCTAAGAATTTCCAGTTATTTGCGAATGATCGTACGATATACGTTGTTCATGCCAAATCCTTCGTATCTCCAAAAATTTTCATCCGTTCACGAGTAATCGTTCGACATCCTTCGTCCCTGGGAAAACTTTTCGGCTCTGTTGGTCAGTCTTATCGCAAATTTAACAGGATAGGTGGAAAAACGTGGAGAACGAAGGAGTGGAGCGAGTTTCACGAATTCTCGGGCACATCGCGCAAAGAAAAGTGGACAGTGAAAGTCGCTTCGTGTCCGTATAACGATTGCACAGGCCTTGAGTTCATTTGTATTTTCGATTCGCCTCGGTACGAGCCACGGGAATATTTTACAAGGGATATAACTAATAAAAGAAAGCGTTATGGTCGAGAACGAAGCCGCAATCGCGTTAGATCAGACACACCGTGTCTCCTGGACGCTTTCTTGGACTCCCACTTTCTTCCTCACTATCGAATGGCGCTATTTCTTTTATCTGGGCGTTTACGTATTAGGTGTATAGCTATGGATATTCACCTTGAGGAATTTAGGCTGTCTGGAGATTACCCAAGTCTCGTTGCGTCAGAGAGATCTTTTGGGTGGCTTATAGGTGGCGCTGGGGATTTCAACGTCACCTAATACTGATTATAGAAAACGTGAATCGACATTTTTGGTGGATATATACATTTCTTCTTTTTAATATTCAAGACAGGAGACTTTAATATTTGAAAATATTAATATTCATTTTTTTAAATAGTTTTATAATATTAATATTAATATTTAAGGTCGGGGTCCTTCATTTTGTAAATGTGGAAGGTAGGAATCGATGTTTTTCACGTTTCAAATGTTTCAAATGGGAAACATGAGCCAACGTTTTTCATTTTCCAAATGTTGAGGATGAAAAAGGCGAATCGACGTTGCTCGTGCTTCAAACGATAAAAATAAAAAATACGAATCAGTATTTTTCATCTTCTGAAGTCAAATGGAATTTTTTAAAAATTGAATGTGTGTCTTCCCCTAACAAAATCCAAAATTTTGCCTGATATTTCATACGAAATAATAATTGTAATATTTATACAAAAAAACTAACATTAAGTAATTTTTTGATACTCAAATTTTTAATAGTTTCAAAACGAATAATGAGAAATTCTACAGTCAATGCTCGCAATCTCCACGAGGCAAGCATGTCAAGGTATATTACAGGCACTACCAGGTATCAAGATCGTGAAATTCGTGGATAATCTGAAAAGCGATAAACTGCAACTATAATATAAAATAAAATGGGAAGAAAATTCTGAAATCGATACTAAAACAGCTGCTTTCGAAATAATATAATTAAGTAGAAACGAGTTCAAACGTAAACTGTCATAACCGGAATATTATTCGTTGTCAAGATCGTGCTGCGTCCAGTCTTTTGCCCGAAACTGAAATCGAGAAATTCATAGTGGATCACAAACGATCAGCTTATCTGTCGTTAACATACGAATCGAAATTTAAAAAATAATACTGAATTAAAATGTGCATAACTACCGAGCCATGCATCTCGGCCTATAAAACTAACCGCGGACATACGAAACACACCGTTGTCAGAGCTCGTTAAACCTTTTTGTCGAAACAAAACCAGTGCTGGAAGCGTATCACGGACATAGCACCTTTCCTTTTACGAGCGATAGACGAACCAATTAGCCGCAAAAGCGTTAATAAATTATCCGGTGCTATTATCGAGAAAGAAGCCAAAGGAAAAGCGTAACTCTCTTTCATTTCCCTTTCTTTCCTTTTCGATCGCCACTGACAGTCGTAATCCTCGACCGCAGGTAAGAGATCGCTCACCTGTTCCCTGTGACACAAAACCAGACTCCAAACGGCTACCGAGATACGGAGCCGCGCGTGCGTAACGTGATAATTGGTAATTGATCGCGCACACGTAATACTCGCATAGCATCAAGAAGCAAGCATTTTCACGGAGGCTCTATAATATTCTGTAGCTATGATTTTTTCTCTATTGCGCGTGCTTAAGAAGGAGACCAGTAAAAGAAATTCGGGTCAAGTTGGTCAGCTCTATTTAGACTTTTCAACGTGGTAGTCTTACAGGGGAATGCGTTACTATGACAGGGGATGATTTGAATTTTATTCCGAATCTATTGTAGTTCGTTGTATCTAAATTATAGATCAACGCAAAATTTTAAGAAGTGATTACGTTATAGTTAATATATATCGCGAGTGTTAGACGTTGGGTAATTATAGTCAGTACACGATCAACATCAGACGCTGAGTGACTATAGTTAGTCCATCACTGGGGTTGGACATTGAATCACTATAGTCGCCGCTAGTTCACCGATAGATTTAAACATTGAATGACTATAGTTGTCGTTAGTCCGCCGCGAGTGTTAGACATTGAATCACTATAGTCGCCGTTAGTCCATCGATAGTGTTAGACATTGAATGACTATACCGATGACCACACCATTCGATGACCACAGTCATCCTTAATACAGTAAAGAGGTGAGAAGAAGTCAGTCGACTGTGACGGGCAAAATGATCAGTAAGTTATGCTAATCGAATGCACATGCGAATTACTTAAACTGATTAGATGTTCGTATCCTCTAACTTCAAATACATAGACAACACGTGATAATAAAAACGAACGATACCGAAAAGAGACATCTTTCTGTATACTGACTGACTCCTTCTGAGTTCTCTATAGTACACAACGAACATCGGACGTTGTCTATGGACGGTGTCTATAGTCCCAGAAAGTACTGAAATGGTAATACACGTTTTGAATTCTGGCTGAACTTTTGATCAAAGAAATCACAGACATTACTTGGACTGCGTGACAAAAACCATCTATCGATGAAACAGATTTATTCCTGTTACTTCTCTGCGATCTTACGAGACTTCCTACGAGCCGCGCACAGTACACCAAGACCATATCGACCAAGGCAGGAAACGAACTGGCACGATGAAAATTTTATTCCTATCGCACCGCTGCTTTTATATCTGATTATTAATGTATGCAGTATTGGCCTAGTATTTGCAACACGATTACTCAGCGTTTTAAGATTTATCGACATATTAATGTCGCGCGCATTTTAATTAATTCAGGCAATTTTTAAATGTCTTTTGCAGATGCAGCTTATGCATTCTTGCAATTAATACTTAAATACGATGGAAAAGTTTACGAAACTGACAGTTTCAATGGACTGGAGTAGGGGAAGAGGATTCTTCTAAAATACCTGGAATCTAGAGGAACTTAGGGGAGGAATCTAGGGGAAGAATAATTCAACCTATAACATCAAGACCATCGATCTGCACCTAAATATAATAAATAAATCGTTGGAACAAGTGAAAGCGAGTAACTCCACGTTTCGAATTTTTACAAACTTTAAGTGCTTGATTAATGCTCAACTCGTCATACTCAAAATAAATTTCTATTTCTCGTTTCGTCAAGTTGGTCGAGTTAGCAAACGAGCAGCTGATACATGGATAATAATAATTCAAATGGTACAATGAAAATAAATAAACACGTATAATTACACTTCTATCGGAATAAGAACTAATATAACTTTCCTCAAAAATAATCGTATATTTGTACCAACCATAGAAACAAAAAAGACCCAAAACCACTAATGTTCACAGCTTCGAGAATTATTTCAAAACACGAAAATCATCGACAATTATTCGAATTTCAGCGCAATACCAAACACTGAACATACACCATCAATATTAATAAACAATAAGCAATAAACGATAACGATATCGAGACAAATTTAAGTATCATCCTTTATCTCGAAAGTTCTTATCGCACACGGTAAAACTGATTGTACCACGTGATAGAACGCCATGGATTTATCGATCTGCAAACCGAAACATGGGAAATGGGAAACGATGGGTCGATGGGTACCTTTGAGACTGAGGTGGGTTTTGAAAAACGATGGAAACGCAGAAAAGTGAAGGTAGATCGGTGACGAAATGGTCTTGAATACGATTGGTCGTATGGCGGACCTGAGTCAGGTGAAGGTAAGTTGGAAAAGCGTGAAGAGGTGTTTATGGAAATGTGGAACGAGAAAAAATTGCAGGCAAGGCGCACGTAATGGTGGTCAAGGCTGCGAACTTTAGGACGTCGATAATGGTACATTGACCATTTTGGTTCTATAAGGGGTGCTCAACGAACCGTATATTCTTGATCGGTTTTTAGAGGTTGTTTTAAACACTGCACGCTAGGACAGTTATTCTAAATTGGTCAGTTTCATGATAACAGAGCTATTTGGTAACTCGAGGCCTCTTTGCGATATCAGGAACTCATGTAATCGAAGGCTACACCGTGTCACAGTTCATAATGGATAATTGCATTTAATCTCGGTGTATTAAAGGAAATTTATGTTTCCAGCAAAGATTTATTATTTTGTAACACGTCTATCAGCTACCCGCAAGATGGTACGCAATCGTTATTACAGTCGTGTGAATTTTCGTAACGTTTTAGCGATCAGCCACAAATTGCTCGTTGTCAATAATGAGAAGTAGTTTACATAACTCGTTTAACCAGGCACGTCGATAATAATTAAAAAAAAAAAATTTTAGATAATTCCTTTTTTTCCGTAATTCGAGAAAATTAATAAGGAATATGCAATATACGCTACTTTCTAATTATTATTTCCTAATTACACATATTCTCGCAAAATAAACACTAACCGAAAAAGTAAACAAGTTAAGGAAACAATGACCGACTCGAAGAGGAAACATTAAGAAAATAACCTTACAATTAATATGAACATTAATGAAAACCTGTAACCACTAATTTCTAATCATTTAGAAATGTCTGTAAAAATTCCTAATTATTAGGTTGGGCAATAAGTGAAGTCAGATGTTTGCAGTAGTCGATATGCTCTTTTTAGTAGAAAACAATGATCAAAATTTCGAACACTCCTGTTTGGAATTATTTACTATACGTCAAAATGACCAATTATTATATTTTAAATTACATTTCCTCTTTTAAATAAAGCGATTATCATTTTATGCCGAAAAGTATCGGTGTTATTTTTTAACCAAAGATTTTTAATAATATCCTTGAAAAATCACATTAACGTAACAAATAAGCGAATTACGAGAAAAAATAATCAATGTAAAGAAACGAAGGTTACGAAAATAATACGAAAATGGAAATTAAATGCGAAAATGCAAAATACAAAATAGAAAATGCGAGATACGAGATACAAAAGTTTCGAGTGATGTTAAGAGAGGAGAACCAACATGGCGGATTCATACGTAATCGCGTTACCGCGATTACCAGTTATGGCGCGAAGAACCGGATGTAATGGACGCTAGAAAACAAGATGAAATCGAGGAACAAGGCGGACGTCGAGCAGCTGGTCGTTATTTCACTATGTTTCCAGACCGTTGACCCGATCCTGTGCTCGACAACAGATTTTCAACGCGCGATTTAATTTTTCCGGTTAATTACGTCCCACGGGGTGCTTGCCGGGGAAAAGGGGTTGTTCCATCGTTCCAGAAGAAGCGTTATGTCATTTTCAGGAATCAGAGGCTATTTAAACGTTTATCCGATCGATCTACCGACGCGATCATTCGAAGAAACGGCGATACGAATGGCCACGTGCTTCGACTAACGTTTAATTGCTATGATTAAATGCAAATACGCTAAACGGGATTTTATTTTTAACTTCCACTATTAATTTCTAATTTTAAAATATAGGGTAGCTTTCGTTATTTTATATTATTAGATAGTGTATATTATATTATAGTATTTGACGCTCATTATGCTGTATGTTATTTTCTCATTGCTACGTATGTGTAACAAATTTGCTGTTGTAAGCAAAGGTGCATTAAATAGCACAAGAATTATTTTGCAAATCAATAAAAATTTGCAAAAATCAATGAAAATGATGCGCGGATGATGAATAAATTAACCAACTATTATCCCTTTGCTACTCGAGAGGTGCTCTTCAGTCGCCATTTGATAAAATTTCGAAGATCGATATTCATTAATATGTCAAGTTTAAGATAATGTAACGATGTGCGAGGTATCGAAATCGAACAATTCTACGTGTTAATTGTTATACGATTTCTTACTTACTGTCCAAAAAATATTCTCAGCCTTATAGCAGAAAATCTTTAAACTCCTGTTCTTTCTTAGCTAAAAAATCGTCGAGTGCAAAGAGTTGAATTTTTATTATTTTTATTATTATGCATTATAATATTAAAATTTAACGAAGACTCTGAATTTTTATTTTGGACCATGTAGAAGTTGAATTCAATATGTTGGAAACTACGAATAACATGATTATGGCTAATTTCTCTTTTTTTAGAGAATTAAAAAGAAGTACTTACATCCCTGGATTTCTAAAAAAAAAATGATACGTAACTTTAAAATTGAATTTTATTTTATGCCTGGATTGCTGAAAAGATGCTTTCGAGATAAATTTCCATCGAGAAATAATTAATTTTAATATACTGACAGGGTACTTCGAGAAGTTTTCCTCAAGAATTTCCAGTAGAGAATTAACCATCGTTAACCATCGTCAACGTAATTGAAGAACACTGATCGTGATGCGTTCATTCGAGTTTATTTTTTCTCGGGAGAGAAATTACGACAATGTTTATTCCATTTAAGACACTTGAAACTCTCACCGTGGCAATTAAGGGTTAAAATGGTCCGTTAATTACGCGAAGCAAGCGGACAAATGATGCGTCCTGGGAACGCTTTCTTCCGTTCTTACGCGGTTTCGTAATGGGAAATTGCGTTCGCGAAGAGAAGGCAGGAGGATCAAACGAATTAAGCTATTCGCGTGGTCGAGGAATTTTTTCCCCTTTGTTAGACGCGTGTTTGAAATGTCTGAACTCTTCGCGAGTTTCCATTCGCGGTGCCTGGTATTTTAAACGCGAATGAAGGAAGAAGAACGACGGGAGGCGAATGAAATGGGTACTTGAGGGTGAAAGATAGTATCGGTGGAATTTGCAAAGAATCGCGAAGAAAGAATTTCAATCGAAGTACCGCACAGTGGAATCTCTCTATTAAGACATTAAAATTCCTACAGTTAATTGACTCGAGTATATCTTTATTATATATCATTAATATATTTATTAGACTTTATATAACGCGTATAATTATTATTAACCGTGTATTATTAACCCTTTGCACTATTTTATATTATATATTTATTTATATTTGAGATATAATTTATATATTATATTCATATATTATGAGATATAATATACGAGTATTTATATTATATTTGAGAAGGCTACCAATCGACTCGAAATTTTTTTGTCATATTCGACCAAAACGAAAACATTTTTATGAAAAGATATTGCAATTTAATTTGTCGATTTAAGAGAAAAATTTAGAAAAATACCCAAATTTAATATATGTATAATAATAAAATGGTGACTATATGTTGACATACGAGTGGAAAGGGTTAATCCTTTGTGTTACGAATTTTTCAATTTTGTTGCCAATAATTCCCCACTATTTTAACTCTTTGCACTCAAGAGGCACCTCTCAGTCGCCATTTAATCAAGTTTTAAAGACGGATGTTAATTAATATATCAAATTTACAATTACCCAACGATGCGTGGAATATCGAAATAAAATAATCCTATGTCTCAATTTGCATACGATTTCTTATTTACCGTTTTAAAAATATCCTCGTCTTTATGGTAGAAAGTATTCGAATTACTATTTTCCTGTAACGAAACAGTCACCGAGTGCAAAGGGTTAAGTATTTTGTTTCAAATTTACTTCACAGGACAGTTCCCAGATTGCTGCTTATTTTAATTTTATTTATATTTTTATTTATTTATTTACTGATTATATTAAATATAGCTCTCAAACATTGTAATTTATATTTTGAATTTAAATAATTCAAGTAGTTACTTATTTTCTGTTTTCTTCTTCGGTAAATAAAGAATTAAAAAACGTCGAGACACTCGATAAAGGGATCCAAAGAGTTAAAGAATTTCCATGAGAAAGGAATACTATGAGTATTATATAAAATAACCGAGAGACAGTAAATATGGAAAATTTTTGAGATCATAATCAACGTGCTTGGACGAAAAATTCCTAATTTTTCCACTTACATTCGAAATTGTGTTACTATTGCACTCGTTGTAATGCCTGACGACGTTCGTCGTTACGATGAAGACAGCTTTGTAAGACAAATCATTTGGCATGAGGAAACGTGTTTACACGTCGAACTTGGTTGTTTGGAAGAACTTTCTTTCTCTTACTCGAAATTCGTAGACCGTTCGTCATCGACGCTATTGCTGACTCTAAGCATGATGATGGTCACGTAGTATCGCAGACATTTCACAACAGAAATCTATCTTCCTCTGTACGTGCGAAGCTTAGTGCGTTAATTCGTCGAATTTATTTTAGAAACGAATTTGCATAGAATAAAACGGAAGAAGAAAGTTAAAATCCCTTTGTCTAATGTCAGGAAGAGTTTTGGAGAATATTCTACCTCTAGTTTTATATAGGCTAACTGCTTCGGATATTTCTTTACAGCTAATTTAGTCTGTGCAATCATTTCAAAAATATCTGCTAAAGCTTCATCTTATCATACATACATCCAAACATCATTTTTACCTCTTGTACACCATCATTAACACTTTGACTGCCACGTTGGTCATATATGACCGGCCACGGTTTCTCCTGTGACGCCACAGTGGTCATTGGTGACCGGAGCGCTTGAACTACTTGAACTACATTGAACTACCTTGAATGAAAATTGACAGCTAGTGCATTTTGAATATAACCACTAATTAGAAAATACTTTGAAATAAAGAGTGCCACATTGAACAATTAAAATTTTTTATTAGAACATCAATATTAGAATAAATTTCGCATCTCTACACGGTGCACTCCCGTGGCGTCCTGAGGGATACATGTGATTTCGGCGTGGCAGTCAAATGGTTAACTGTCACTATAATTACTATTAGAGAGAAGAATAAAATACCGACAGCCTAACTTGCATAATACCAGGTCAAAGTATTGCATTAAATACTGATTGAGGTAAACATTTGAAAAGTTAAATTAACTATGCAAGTGTTATAAAACTGAACATTAAAAAGACTAAAATGACTAAAAGAGCAAACCCAGATAGCAAAAGCAATAATAAAATAGAAACATAAGCTTCTTGCAAAATGCCTCCTACTTATATAGGACAAGGCTAAAGCTAAACTATATTGGATCAAAGCCCAACAATCTTCTTATCCTAACTGTTACTACACACACGTACGTGCAAAAATGGAACAAAGATATCTAAAAGGTCTAACACAAGTATTCAAAAGTCCATTTGCAAAATTATAACAAAAATAGTGGCTCGCTCCACCTCATTTCCTCTGAGTTAGTCTAACAAAGTTGACCTAACCTGAAAACCAACATAAACGGATCTCTCCCTCCCACACCGAGCTAAAACTCTGAGAAACTCGAAATTGCATGGAATTACAAAGAATTGTAAATAAAAAGAGAAAACATCGTGCGATTCCAAATTCGATTCCAAGAAAGGAGCAGAAGCTCTGCTTGGCTGGCTGGTCGCGCGTCAGAGAGGAAGCACCAGGAACTCCGTCGAATGTAACACAGAGCGTGTGCACGGGCTGTAATGGCAGCGTAGTGTAAGCACCAGCTGTTACCACATTGTCAGGGGGGATAGGCGCGTAGGTAACCACAGGAAGAGAATACTTTCACTGCCAAACGTACGGTTGGGAGCCTTCGAGAAGGACGAGGAACTCAGGCATCGGTTGGCCAGACGGATAAGGACGGTGAGAGTGAAACGAGTAGGGAACGTGGTATCGGTACAGTACCGTATCGTTCTTTCGAGTTCTCTGACGGTCACTCGGCAATCGTCTCGGAAACCGGCGAGCCAGCTCGATCGACTCGCCGAAAATCGTGCGATTCTCTGTGACACTTCGTTGGGTCCAAGTCGTCATGTACGATTCGTCGAACGGGGTTCGTGGGACGAGCTAAAAGGACCGTAACTCCGTAGCCATTGGGGTTCCTCGTGGTATTCCGACAGACTGTGGAAACCGAGAGTGATCGAGAGCAGTCGACCTGGTGGATTCGATGGATCGGAGACGGACCTGATGGCGAAGGAAGTTGGCGAGGATCCTCAGAGAGGTAAGAGCATGGGCTTCAGGGGATTTATGCTTGCGCCAGGGCCACGGTTCTCTCGTTGGGTGAATTCTTCGCAGAGAAAGTTGCGAGGACGACTGGTTGGATAATCGGGCAACAGATTGATCGGCGAATGCATCGGGTTGTTTCAAGGAATCTATTCAGCTGATCCTAAGTGGAGGTGTAGAGAGGCAGTTAGGCTAGAGCGACGACACTGATCGATGCCAAGGATATTCTGAGCCGTGCGTGGTATTTTAGGTGTTTCGAGAGAAAGTGATGTAAAGTCCAGGTGGGATATTAGAGTAAATTGTAACGAGTTTATGATGCTGCGAGTTATGCTACGGGAGATTATGATTTATCGTTCGGCTATCCGGGGCTCGATTTACTTCGCGATTTTAAAATACTTTGATAAATAATTACATTCTGAATTTTAATAAAGAGATTTAAATTTAGGGTTACTTCGATTTCTTTTGAGATTACTACTGTTATCTCGAATTCAGCTAATTGTAGATTAGCTGAAGATGATTGCTCTAACTCTCAAATCCTTATTGTTTGAATCGTGGAAAACCAGAGCACGTGGTTAGTCAGAGAGGAAAACAGGACTATCGAATTATCCCAATAGACAAATAGATAGGGAATTAAACAGAAATGGAATTGCTTTGCTCGAGATAATCGTCCGCAGCAGGGTCCACTGAGCATTCAATTACCCGAGACTATCAACTCTTTAACCCCTGCAATCTAATTTTCCTTTGTTTACGAGGGAAGGAAATTTAATTTATTACTCTTGAAATGAATATTCATTACTCTCGTGAAGCAAATAGAAACTAAGAATTAACGCAAATAATTCTACCGATAGTACGATTTATCCATTTCGTGACATTCCTAAATATTTTAATACCTCCCTAGCAAAAGAAACCTATTAAATGGAATTTAGTAAACAGCAACGCAGAATTTAATAAAGGATATATGAAATAGGAAATAAATGTTATTTCGATGAATTAATGATCGATTAATTGCGCAAGAATTGGCTATTGGTACAGAGGAAGAATGGGGACAGTGATAGGTGGGAAAATCAAGTCATGCTTAGACGTGAATTAAATATCCAGTGCTAGGAATTGAGCAATGAAGTATTCGTGCCAGCGAGAAGAAAAGCAAGGCTATGGAATAGTAACACGAGGTTTATCTATTTTTTATCTACCTGTGCTCCTTACTGGAGTTCCACGAGAGGATATGATGTCGTATTACGTTATAAAACGCGTTCCATTTATTCGATTTTTCTACTACTTCACACGATGGAGATAAATTTCTCGCGAAAGAAGCACGAAAGTGACGTTAATTAGCAAACTATTTAAACAACACGACTAGTTCGTCCCGATTAAACTCGATTTAAAAATTCGAGAGAAATGTAAGATATCGGTTTAAAATATTAGGTGAAGTAAAAAGAAATCCACTATTTTTGCATGAAATTTAATCCACCTGAATATTCCAGTATTTGTATTTATAAAAAGAAAACCATTATTTTTGCACGAAATTGAAATAATGGATTTCTTTTTATAAATACAAATACTGGAATATTCAAGTGGATTAAATTTCATGCAAAAATAATGGATTTCTTTTTACTTCACCTAATATTTTAATCCGATATCTTACACTTCTCCCGAATTTTTAAATCGAGTTTAATCGGGGTGCCCAACATTGTTAACTTACTTCGTTTTTCATTATATTAGGTATAGTAAAAAGAAATCCATTATTTTTGAATTCAATTTCATGCAAAAATAATACATTTCTTTTTACTTCGCCTAATATTATAAATTGCAAAGAAAATTAACGTAAAATATAATAATAAAAAATAACGAAATTAAAATGTAATGAAAAATAATAACAGGAACGAGGGAGGCAGATGAAAGAAATGAATTTAGAAAATTCGAGGAATGACGATGACGATGAACGAATGAAAATAAAAATTTCTGCCGTGTGCTATGTTGGCATAGCTTATGGCCGACGAGTATTACATCTGCCTTTTCACTTGAAATATTCGAGACCGGTTTGACGATATTACGCATCTTACGAAATTCGCGCAAAATTCGATACAAATTTCCTTTCCACTTTATTCTCCCTCTCCGAATATCCCAAGCATCAAACGCCAACGCGTTTCTAAGAAAAAGAAAATTAAACGAAATTCATCGCATCGTTATGCAAATTTTTCACCCAGAAGAAATACAAGCAGAGTAGAAAACGAATAAAAATAAAAGAAAGGAGAACAAGAGATATTTCGATATTTCAAGTATCCCGAGTCACGTAATCCTCTGATACTCGTTTAAAAAGAGAGAAAAAAAGGAGAAAAAATCGAAATCTCACGAACTCTAGATATATCCAGGAGACTTTCATCGCTCAATATACCAGGTCGTTAAATTCCCTCTTGAAAAGAAGCAAGGTGAAAAATAAAAATTCAAACGAACTGCATATCAACTCTACTCATTCCCAATTATCTTATCCGCTTTCTTTCACCGTTGAAAGTCATTTAAAGAAAGAAAGTCGCAAGGGGTTACGCAATAGCACGGCAAAATTTTTTCATTCCTATCGAGAGTGTCTCGCGATGGCTCTCCGGCGAGAATAATTTCGACATTTTCAAAAATTATTATCCCTATTATCGTTCTTGCTCCTCGTTACCTTCCTTCTTCCTTTTACCTCGCTCTTTTTCCTGGAATCGGTGAAACTTCTCGCTTCGAACGAATTCGTTCGAAACGAAGGAATGGGAGACGAAGAACAGCTCTTGGAGCTTCGACCAGGATCTCTCTTTCGCCAGGTACCAAAGGAAAACTAACTTACGCTCAACTCGGGGCTCACGTGGCTCGTTTGCTCGTAACCCGGGCATCGTGGGCGAAACTCTTACCTGAAACAGAAAACAGAAAGGTGTATTAGTATATGTCCTAGAGAACGGTCGAATAGTCGTTGATTTTTGATCGTTAAACGTCAATTTCTAATCGCATCCGTTTTGGCGAGGGTAATGTCTCTATTACACGGAGACTGGTTCCGAAATTGAGCGAGCTGAGTGTGTTATCGGTATCATTGCGCTGATAATAAAGTCACGGTCACCTGTTTCTCGTACATATGCTTTGCTATTACTTATTACCATTTCCGGTTTCTGTCGATATTATTTTTTATCCTCCTGGAGATCGGAATAACCGTTAAGAACTATGATCGATATATTTCTTAATACAAATGAAAATATTAATTATATTATTATGGAACATATGTTAAATATATTAGGAAATTCCTAATTACGTGTTATTAAGAATTTCTGTATTTGTCGTGAACTCGTTGATAATTAATATGGGAATTGATATAATATAGTGTTCTTGATAAACTGTCATCGCTGTGTGGCTACTATAAACCTAGGTCGACAAATGAAAATATCCTTACTCTTACATGGTTTAGTATTGTTCGTCATTTTAACAAGTATATGAAGAATTATAAGGAATTTAATTTTGTTAATTATTGATTTTCTCTTCTAAATTTGATAGAATTCCTTTAGTATAAACTTTATTGTGATAATAATAAATTAAGCTTCCGACTGATAAATGCAAGTTTTATGAAAGAGATCATAGTTCACCATAGGAAAAATAAACCTTTCCGCTGTAATACCTAATTTCCTGAGAAAAGTGTGAATACGCATTCTCTATTATATAGATTCATTTTTATATCCGCTTATAAATATTAAATTATACATAATTACATGAAATATTTTAATATTGTATGATACCATTTCGGAAAGAAATGACGAATCGGCCATTGCCGACGAAAACAAATTATAAACCGATGAATATTTTCCAGAAACAAATGG
>NW_016907874.1:79300-135493 GCF_001483705.2 Eufriesea mexicana | reverse complement strand
TTTCCCTAAGTTAAAAAAGTTTTATGAGTTTTGAGTTTCTATTATTCTTTTCTTGCTGTTTTGTCAACTTCTGCTGTCTCAAAACCAGTTTCCACCATCCTATATACAAAATTCATACCTATGCTTTCCCCATGAAAAATTCCATTTCCTCAAGGGTTCCAAAACAAAAGAATTAAATCGTCTCCTTTTTAAACCTCGAATAGAACCTTTTCTACGGCCATTTTAATCGTTCCAATTCATTTATGCAAAGAAAAGAAAATCTGCAATTCAATGCGGGTAAAACAAATATTCTATTAAAGTATTGTAGCAATTTCTTAAGCAATTTCTACGCATTAACCAATTTCTCACGCATATAAAATCAGCGTATCAAAACCTAAATCCCTCGTAGCCAGTGCAAAAACGAAAGCAACACGTGCGCGTTTAATTTCGCTACCTCACGCGATCTAGTCCTAAGAAAGTGTATTATCAATAATTCCCCTCAAGGCAACCTGCAAATCTAATTAGTCACACGCGGCGCGCGCGGTCGTCAATTAAATTTCGATCGAAGCGATTACAACGGTCTCGAGAGCCGGAGGAGGTAAAGAGGTAATTATTACACCGAGTGACAGGGTTACACGCGTTCGATCCAGATGTAACACGCTAAATAAACAGCCAGCCGGAACCTTCTTTGGATCGAGCGTGTAATTTCAAAGAGAAAAGTCAGAACAGCGGCCTTCCGCGTTGCTTCCTTTACGGCATGCAGAAATTTCATGGCAACTGAAACACTGCCATTTTTCTTCACCTGCATAATGCACCCATCGTCAATGGGTTAGTTGGTTGGGTAGAAATGATGCAATTTTGATTCCCGACTGTCTTGGTTTAACAGTGATGTCAATAAGCAGAGTACCAGGGTACCACCTTGCAAATTTTTATTTTAAAAATTCCGTGTTCTTCGCAACAGATTTTAATATCTCATCAGATCATTATTCGTGCACAATTGTTGGATAAAAATGATATAATTTTGGTTTACGACTGTTTTGGATTAACAGTGATGTCAATAAGCAGAGTACCAGGGTACCATTTTGCAGATTTTATTTTAAAAATTCGATCTTCTTCGCAAAATATTTTAATATCTCATCAGATCATTATTCGTGTACGATTGTTGGATAAAAATGATATAATTTTTGTTTACGACTTTTTTGGATCAACAGTGATATTAATAATTAGTTTTCCAGGGTACCATTTCGCAGAGTTTTGTTTTTAAAAAATCGGATATTCTTGACAAAAGATCTTTAATATATCACGAAATCATTATTCATGCATGATCGCTGACTGGGAATGTTTTTTTCTATTCTCAAATCAATAATCAGAGGAACAAGATACCATTTTGTAGATTCTTATTTCAAAATATGGATCTTTTTGACAAAAGATTTTAACATGCAATGAGATCGTTACTCGTGCATAATAATTGATTGAAAATAAAGTAATATTGGTTTAACTCTTATGCCAATCATGCAATACCATTTTATCGTTCTTCATCTGAAATATCGTATCTTCTTGTAAAAAAATTTGAATATTCGGATGATCGTTGTTTCATACATTTCCTATCAGTATTTATACGTGCACTTCAAGTTTGGAATCTTAAAAATATTTTAATATAGTCAAAAGTTTGAGCCAAATAAATATTGCAGTTTATATAATAATAAATTTTATACGATGCATTGTTTACACTTTCTGTCAATTCTTGTAACGGCTTCGTATAATAATTTTTCACACTTGAAACACTTGATTATAATTGCAGGAATTTGTTATAAGGTACCCTGGATGTAGATGATCACTGACAATTTTGGTTTTTGACAAAAACTTTTTAACTGTACAGTCATGTCAATGGACCAACGACAGAATGACAGAATGATGATAGAACCAATGATATAATGGCGATATTTCTTCCTTGTCTTCCCTTTCGATCTCTCCTCTTTAATTATAACCTTCTCCATTCTGAAAGCAATAGTCGCAAAAATATCGCGTTTTCCGCATTAAGAAAACGGTTTTAAAACTTTCTCGAGGGTCTTTTTGCCGATGGAAAACACGGGTTCTTTCGTGACTCGGCGGACACGAACGATGGAAATAATATTTTAAGCGTAGCAGATGCGTTTTCTCCTGTAGAGAATGTGGGATTCAGGTGTGCTGGCGTACTCTGCGGTTATTGTTATTCGGTTAATTTGCATGGCTCAGGGTGTTCCACAGGTTTGCTTTTGTTTCTTCCGATTGATCAATTCCTGCAATCGTTCTGGGCATTTTAATTACTCCAAGTTCGATGGAATATTCGCTAGAAAGTATTTATTACGAATATTTATTACGAGTATAGGATAAAGTATCCTATGTAATGGACTGATTACAAATTTGTTAGTGTTAATATTGGTATTTTTAGTATAAAATAGTAAAAATTCCTCTATTCCATCATTTTTACCCATCCCACGATCAATTACTAATTTCAATTATGTAATTATATTATTTCAATTATGTAATTAATTATATTATTTAACACGTCAGGAACACTTCTTTGTACCGAAGAGGCAACTTAGGTTTGGACAACTTAATGATTTATAATGTCCTATCATACCATATGGTGCATAAAATGCAAAGTACCACATACAGTACAGATCGAAGGAATGCCATATTTATGTTATTATAAATTATTTATTATAAATTATTTTTGCAAAGTCAGATGTACATTTTCATCTGCTAAATGAAAAATCCGAAATTGCGGTAGCTAAGAGAACAAAATATCTGAAATCTGAAAAAGTGCTATAGATGTATAGCTTAAATCTTTGTGATCGATGTTCCTAAATGAAAAACTGACTTAACCTCTTAGGCACGGCAGAATTTTGCGCGAGGCTGTTTCGTAAATGATACAACACTGCATACCTGACACTGGCGTAATAAAAACAAAGGCTATGTATACAAATCTGTATATTGTTAACACTGTTATAAAACGTTGTGAAGGTGAAAAAGGCGTGAAACAAAACGTATGAAAACAACATTCAACCTTTTGCACCTGACGATTTTTTGGCTAGAGACGAGTAGAAATTCAAAGATTCTCTACTAAAAAACTGACGATACTTTTTTGAGCAGTAAATAAAGAATTGTAGAATTATTTGACTTCGATACTTCGCACACTGTTACATTACATTAAATTTGATATATTAATTAATATCGATCTTCCAAATTTTATGAAATGGTGACCGAAGCTCACCTCTCGAGTGCAAAGGGTTAATTCAAAGGGTGAGCGATTAGAGTAAACCACTATAGTGAGGCATCGTTTAGAAAGATGACATACGCGAAAGCCACTATACTGGCGCATCGTGCCTAAGAGGTTAATAATCTAGATATACTCGTGTAGATAATAAATCTTATTGTACAGAAAACTGTGTCATATGCGAAGAAAAATTCTTTCTATTAGTCCCTCGAGCGATTTACAACCAACCATTTATCCTCTGCGAAAACCTACGAAGACTCATTCCAGAACCTATTAACCTAAATAAAGCGAAGATCGATCCTTGCACACTCTCAACTACCCTTTGCTACATCAGCAATAGTTCAAGCTCATTAATTGTTACAACAATCCGCCTTGTCCCTCATTTCTCGCATTTGCTACGAAGAATCTAGTGCACATTACGTAACCCAAGAGGATCAAGTCGTGAAGTTACCAAAATTTGACAACTTTGTTTTTCTCAATTATACTCAATTAATCGAAAAAAGCTACAAACACCGAGTTTCGACGTTTTGGCATAAATCGAAGCCTTGACCCTTGGTGCTACGATTTAATTACAAGAAATTATGCATTTCAAAGGTATTAAGCACTAATTACACCATAGTCAAATAACCAGTGAATGGAAAAGGAGTAAACCTTTTTAAAAAAAAAGAAATAAATAGAATAATATGAAATATTGAAGATCGATTATTCGTATGCGAGCAGTGAAGGATACGAACAAAGGAAATAGTATTAACACATTGAGTGACGACATATGAAACATTTAACACTAAAACTACCAACCCAGTGAAAATGAATGGTCCCAGAATTTTCCTTTTTGCACTCACCGAACACATACACCTGCTTTAAGAATAAAATTGATATCAACTCGTATTAAGAAAGAACTGTAATCAATATATTCACTCATATTCATCGTATTGCTGAAATTACTATAATCTGTGCACGTTATAGTTAGGTACTCATTAAAGATCGGTAGTTCTAGTGTTAAAGCCTGAGCACCGACCTCGTTCGCTTGTTTCCGAACAACGAGTAGCTAAAGAAAATATTTAAACTTATACATTTCCTTAAAATACTATATTTGGAATGCAAATTCGTCATTCTATGGACATTTCGCTATTACTAGAATCATCGGAATCACTCGAATATTGTAATGGAACAGTTCTTGATATTCTCCTTGGACCCAAATCGCTATCACTGTCCTCGACTCGTATGTCAGAATCTTCTGAATGTATCGAATAATCTGATAGAGGGTGAGCAATATATTCGTTAGAAACTTCACTCATATTACATGGGTAAAAAGTTACAGAATAATAAGAATTATTATATTGTTCAAGGAAAAGCGTGAATCTACGAAAGAGGTACTAACTAAGGAATACACTGCTCGAGATTGATTCTTGCTTTTATCGTTTCTGAACCGTCGTATATGTTTTATGTTCGGAGTATAACACATGCAGATTGTCGTAAACGTGACAAGTGAATGCAAATTGACGTGTAAGACATCCATACAAGCAAAAAAAGATCGTCGTCATCATGAAGATGAGGATTAAGTGACAAACTTAGAAACCCGCATTATCGCGGGGCTCAACGTGTTAATGAAATAAATGGTTCGGTTAAAGTCTTTGCAGTCACTGATCATATTATTTCAGTTACAATCGACATATTTGGCAATGAAATTTCAGTTAGCGCAGCATGCGCTTCGTCGTAAAAGGCAGGCAGCCCAGCGCGTGCTGTGTCGTAAGAAGTGGGCCACAGGGCACGTTTAACGTCGCACAACTCAGTGCTGAAAGGGTTAAAAGGGAGTTGTTGTTCATTAGACGCGCAGATCTCTGTCTGCAAAGGATTAATTTAGCAAAAAGTCCTACGGTAATATAAAATAAAAATAAGAAAAGGGGTAAGACAAGCGAAATTCTTGGACCATGACATTCGAGTCACCGTATATATCCGCGTTGTTAATCGCCCTTCACGATCGCGCAGCCACGGTCAGGAAGATTCGTGCAACGCGAGAGCAGGTCGTACCCGAGACGCAAGAAACTGCGGAGAGAGTACACGTAACACAAGCACCGAGAGACCCGTGGAAGGAAACGAGCGTGGCAGAGGTTTACGTCGGCGCAACACTTTCACCTTTCCCCGTTATGAGATCACCATCTCGCCCGTTCTGCCGGCAACGACATAACTTCGTTAATTTGTTGCTCGATTTACGCGGGAATTAGCCGATAAGCCGCGACCCACGACACCTAGCCGCGAAGATAGACTCTGATAGAGATAAAGTCCAAGCAGACCCGAGAGAGGCCGGAGAGATTTCCGCAAACAGGCTCGGGTTCCGCGTGCTGGCAATTAGAACCTTCATCGAGACCCGATGTTTGTTTCCTCAAGTTTTCTCCCTCTTCCTTCCGCATCGTCCGGCAGGATTTGTACATTGTGGCCGAACGCGATCTACTCGCGCTGATTGCCGGCCATTTCCTTTCCCTTGCCCGATGAGAAAACGCTAAACGTCCGGCAGTTGAAAGGCAGAGATCGAATGGAGGACCGTAGAGATCGTTCGCCGAGACTGCTGCCTTTGTCCGTGAGAACAATCCTCCTTAATTGCTGCTTTGATTAATCGCGCTAACGTGGAACAGAGGCTGATGCATCGCCAAATGGAGCATCTATGCATTGCAAACGAGAAGCGTTGAAATGGACGTAGGAAATTTATGACGTGGCCTGAAAGGGCCTACATGTAGTGGCAGAGTTTTCCCACTTGGAAGAAAATCCAAAAGTCCTGGGTCAGTTGTCGAGAAGAGTCGTACCCTGTCTGATGTGCTCAAGTATTTCTAAAATAAAGCCATTTTCTAAAATAAACGTTAGCTGCCACGCGCATTTATGAGGGAATCGGGGTCAGGCACCAACCACCTAACGCCATAGTTGTTTCATCCCAAAGGCTGTGTTTATAGCATCTTATTTTAATTTTCGATCATTCTAAAGACTTTGTGACGGCATCATTCTCAGCCTCGTCGATAGATGGATTCCTACTTCACGGTGGATCCCTCCGTTTCCTACGTATACAATATCTAAACCTTGTAATAGTATCCCTGTCTAAGGCAGGGGCCTGCTAGATAGCCTTACCGATGAGACCACTAGCAGGCCCAGGACGAAACGCATCCCTTCCTTTTCCTTTCGTGCTTTCTAGCACCACCGCTATATCGAAGATATCTGCGACCAGACAACTACAACAATCGTGGGGCATTTTATTATTTTTAATAATTGCAACCCACAATTTTATTATTTTATATTTCGACTGTAACTCTGAAGGTTAGACATGCCTCTGAGCACATCCTCTCAGTGGATTAAGTCATATATCTAGATGCAAAAGTACAGGAAATTTGCGACTATCAGACCTGACAGATTGGACCCACACATAGCGTGGACAGTATGATAGACCCACCAAAGTGACGGACGGATACCTACGTGTAAATCGCGTCATTGACAACCGAAAAGCAACTTCCGTGACAGTTCCCACTCCTGGGCCAAAAGTCCTTCCGACACACGCACGTCCAAGGCACTTGTCAAGTCTAATCCTCGGAGTTACAGTCTTAATACAAAATAATAAAGTTTTTAGAATTATAGAGAATGAAAGTAAGAGTTACGCTATAAGCATGGTCGAAGAGCTGGAAGGAGTCGGAGTTGCGAGTAAAATCTAGCGCAATTACCTCGGAGAGGCTGTAAATCAATTACACGGTAGAAATGTAATTTCAGGATAGATGAAGCTATTAAAATAAGTTAGAGTTGCTTTAAAACACGATAGAAGACACGACAACGTGGTAGAACGCGTGAAATTGTCTGTTTACAGGAAGACGATAGACTCGATGAGGAAATTAGAAGAACCAAAGACACGATGAAGAACGTAAATTTCCACGTGTCGTTCAAGGTACACCGTATCCAGAAAATCGGGACTCGGCCACCAGACATCCTGTCACGGTGAAAGGGACAACCTGCGTGATGAGATGCGAACTAGCCATCGATTCCAAAGTCCAAAACAGCGTACGTCCAAGTCTAGGAGCCTATCAGTTAGGAAAGAATGGTTTTCAGTGCGATCGTGGTCACATCGGCCTTAAAGGGTGCCCTGGGCCTGGTGGGAACGAGTCTATGGCTAATCCCTCTGCTGATAGCAGGTTTGTCTTACTACCGATACGACCAATTGGACCCAGAAAGTCGACCAATCGACAGGTACCCTCTCTATCCAGAGTACGACTTCGTGGTCGTGGGTGCCGGGTCAGCTGGAGCTGTCGTGGCCAACAGGCTGTCAGAAATTCCTAAATGGAACGTTCTGCTACTAGAAGCTGGTCCGGATGAAAACGAAGTAACGGATGTGCCATCGCTAGCAGCTTATCTTCAACTAACGAAACTAGACTGGAAGTACAAAACGGAACCAACAGGGAAGGCCTGCCTGGCTATGAAAGGTGGCCGCTGCAACTGGCCCCGTGGTAAAGTTCTTGGTGGTTCCAGCGTGCTCAATTACATGCTGTACGTCAGAGGGAACAGACACGATTACGATCACTGGGAGTCCATGGGTAATCCTGGCTGGGGATACAACCAAGCGCTCTATTACTTCAAGAAGTCCGAGGACAACAGGAACCCCTATTTACAGAAGAGTCCCTATCACTCCACTGGCGGTTACCTGACAGTGCAAGAGTCTCCGTGGAAGACTCCTCTAGTAGTAGCGTTCGTTCAAGCAGGTACAGAGATGGGGTACGAGAACAGGGACATAAATGGAGAGCGACAGACAGGATTCATGATAGCTCAAGGAACAATTCGCAGGGGTAGCAGGTGTTCCACGGCAAAAGCGTTTCTACGTCCAATTCGTCTGCGACGAAACATCCACACGGCCATGAACTCTCACGTAACAAGACTGCTGATCGACCCGGTCACCATGAGAGCAACGGGTGTCGAATTCGTCAGAGACGGTAGTAGACAGATAGTCCGCGCGAGGAAAGAGGTGATTCTTTCGGCAGGAGCGATCAACACTCCTCAGATCCTCATGTTATCCGGGATAGGACCCAGGGAACACCTGCGTCATATTGGTATCAGGGTGATCAAGGATCTCCGAGTAGGTGACAACCTACAGGACCACGTTGGTATGGGTGGACTAACGTTTCTCATAGACAAACCCGTGGCCATCGTCCAGGATCGCTTCCAAGCTGCCCCAGTGACGATGCATTACATAGCCAATGGAAGAGGTCCGATGACCACTCTGGGTGGCGTAGAGGGCTACGCCTTCGTGAACACCAAATTCGCGAATCGATCGATGGATTACCCAGACATTCAATTACACGTGGCGCCGGCGTCCATCAACTCAGACGCCGGCGTCCAGGTGAGGAAGGTTCTAGGCATAACCGACGAAGTCTATGACACGGTGTACAGGCCAATAGCGAATAAAGACGCCTGGACCATCATGCCGCTTCTGCTCAGGCCTAAATCGAGAGGTACGGTTAGGTTACGCAGCTCCAATCCGTTTCATAGTCCATTGATCAACGCTAATTACTTTTCCGATCCCTTTGACATCGCTACCCTGGTCGAGGGTGCCAAAATCGCGATGAGGATCAGCGAATCCAAAGTGTTCAAGCAGTTTGGCTCTAGGGTTCACAGGATCAAGCTGCCAGGTTGCAAACACCTGAAATTCGCTTCTGATGCCTATTGGGAGTGTCATATCCGACATATCTCCATGACGATCTACCATCCGGTTGGAACGACGAAAATGGGCCCGTCCAGCGATCCCACTGCTGTCGTGGATTCTAGACTGAAGGTACACGGGATCGACGGGCTGAGAGTGATCGACGCGTCGATCATGCCTACGATTTCCAGCGGGAACACGAATGCTCCGGTAATTATGATCGGAGAGAAGGGAGCTGATCTCGTGAAGAATGATTGGCTGACGGTGGAAACATCGAGGAGCTAATGCATCTAGAGGTTGAGCAGTAGGTGTTGAGAACTTGGGTGCATAGGGTACTGCGTGAATTTTGTTGATAGATAAATAATTGTCAAATGGTTAATTACGTTTTGTTGATAGATTAGTCGTGAAGAATGAGTGAGATTCGCGAGTTCGAGGCATTGCAATGACGTCTGTATTGTGATACGTTGATTGTATATACTATGTGTATATATAAAGGCGAAGTTTGGTTAAATTAATTTGCAGAATTATTAAGTTAAGTTGTGGAATACTATAAGATGGTTTGAAATAGCAGAAAAATCAAATTAATTGTTAAAAATTAACGAATTAAATGCTAACTTGAATCAATTGTGAAATAAATCCCATTAAAAGTTCTATTGTGAATGTAAATATACTTAACCCTTTGCACTCGAGAGGTGCCTTTCAGTCGCCATTTGGTAAAATTTTCATATAAAATTAATATATCAAATTTAAAATAATGTAACATTGTGCGAGGTATCGAAATTAAATAATTCTACGTGTTAATTATTATACGATTTCCTATTTACTGTTCGAAAAATATCATCAGCCTTATAGCAGAAACTTTTTCAACTCGTACCCTTCTTTAGTCAGAAAATCGTCGAGCGCAAAGGGTTAATACATCGAGTCGGAAACGATACGAAAATAAATCGTGGACTGTTAATATCGTAGCATGACAACCGTAATTAATTTCAATGGTGCGTATAAAGTATCGATAACTGTACCATTCTGCAATTGTCATTTAAAGCTACGTAAAGCGATTAAAATTATTTTTTGTTTCCCATTTCATTTTCATGGAGGAATCTTCCTCCTTTTTATTTTTGGGATAAAGAATTTCCACGATTCCGATATTTTAATTTAAGACTTAAATTGCTAATTAAATTAGACCTAATATTTGTTTCAATGATAAATACTGCGTGAAGTATATCATCAGCTAGGCTATTTTGTAATTGTTATGTAAAACTAGACAAACCGATTAAAATACTTTTCAGTTTTCCTTTCCCCTTTTCCAGATAAATCTTTTCTTTTCTAATTCTTGCAATAAAGAATTTCCACGAAATTAAAATATACTAATATAAATAAAAATATACTATGAGACCATTAAGTGTCTTAAAATTTTAAGTCGAGTTAACAAACTAGTTTCCTCAGCGTTCAAAGGATCGAATGAAAAGTCGAATAAAGATTATAAATGACGACAATCTGCTCCCAGATCTTTCTATATACCTGTAAAGCAAACAAATCAATAGAATCATTATGAGTCGTAAGGAAAGACCGACTAATTATTCGAGTTTAATATATTTACATACAAGGAAAACAATCTAGAACCTGACCAAAGTTTATTTCAGAATATTCTCAGGAATTAACTGTTCGACTTAACGCCAGTAATAATATCAAAACACTACGATAGAAACACAAATATTATTAATTAATTCTTAATTAAGTACACTAAAAATTATTAATTGATATCGGCCCTTAATTAATTCGGAATATTCTCAGAAATTAATTGCTCATCTTAATGCCAGTAATAATATTAGAATATTACAAACATAAATCTTATTTACACTACCTTGAATTAATATTCAAATGACGTAAATTATGTCATAGTTATAGGATTAAGAGTACTGATGATATATTAAAAATTGAATTATTTATTGATACTGATTCGAAACATTTTGCAATATTCTTCTATTACACAGACGTCCTTTAATATTTCAAAGGGATGGTTAAAAGAAAATTTTTCTTCCTATATTTAAAATCCTATTCAAACCTAACCCGTCTTCGCTGTAAATTGGTGCAATTAAGTGTAATTTAAAACTATGTTTATAAATATTTTTTGCACGAACGAAGTCAGACATTTTCTTAAAACGAAACAGCTTGAAAATCAATTAAGTTACAGACCGTTAAGTTACATACGAAATTACGAGATAAATATTAATATAAAATTTAGAATGTTAGTAGAAATCATTTTTATTTAAATGTAAATTGTTTCTGTAATCTCTGTCATGGAATTGAAAATACGACAAATAACACGTCACGTATATTCAGCGTTAGAGCATTCGAAATGAATAAATATGACTAATAAATGTTAATTTGAGCAGCTAAAATCATGTCAACAGTTTTAAAATATTAATACTTTGCACTCGGCGATTTTTCCATTGCAGAACAATAGCAATTCAAAAACTTTCTATCACAAAGTCAGCGATATTTTTGAATAAGAAATCGTATACAAATTAAGACGTAGAATTATTTTACTTCGACATTCCACGCTTCGTTGGGTAATTTTAAGCTAATTAACATCGATCTATAGAATCCTAGAATTTAGATCCTAGAATTTAGAATTAAATGGCGACTGGGAGTCACTTTTCGAGTGCAAAGGTTAAATAAGAAACTGTTAGAAAATGAAATAAGAATTCTTTAGTAATTGCATCTATCGAATTAATAAGTCACTAATTTCAAATGGTATAGTAACCAATGAAAATGAAATAACCTCTCCTGCACATGATGGCTTCCTTGGTAATCTGACAATTTATTACAAAGAGTTGTATGCTTTTATCGTTATCGTTAACACTTGCCATTGAAATTTAGAATTTTAGATGAGAAATTTAGATGAAAGACTATCTTAAAATAAATATTACACCTAACTGAATCAACCTTGCTTTTATATAACTTGTCCTACATAATCATACGTTCGTCCATTTCTAATTGTTATTGCTATGTTATTATTACGAATAAGTCCCTTTTTGCTGCAACAAGTTTCTTAAATAAATACCTGTCCCTACTCGAATAATATCCTACTTTATTTGCAATATTTTCAATTTCATTAATTTTCGTTGAGCATGACTACATATTTTACGTAATATAAGCGAGTAATTTTAACGAAATATGCATTCCTACAATTACAACGCAACGAACGTTTTATTTTATTACTTTACGGATTCCTTCTCGATTGATTATTCCAAAATAGAAAAGACGGGTCACATAGTCGATTAAACCCTAACCTAAATATCCTAGCATCGAGCAACGAGAAACAAATTTATTATCGATTCATTACCATTTTTCTTTAATATTGCAAACATTTTGTTTTATCCTGTAACGAAAACACCAATTCCCATGTCAACGTTACGCAATATTAGTGGATAATCCTTCCTAAATATATCGTGCTTAATTCAGTTTTTAAAACAGCTGCACTTTCATACTCCGGTATTATGCAAATCAAGTATAATTAAATAGATACACAGCACTGAGAAATCACGTATCAGAGTGTTGAAATTATTCATTGAATTATGTCTCAGATGTATAATACCGATGCGCAGTTACCTGTGTCGATACAGTTCCATAAAATTCCAGTGCAAATAAGAAAATTATCTTCTATATCATAGAGACAGTGGGGTCGAAACGAATGCAGCATAACATAAAGAGAGAAAAGTATTCCGTTATTTTCCTGGTCGTAAAGTGGGAAAAAGGCAAGAAAAGAAATAAATATGAAGGAAGAAAAACAGAACGAAAATACGGAAAGAAATATCCATATTCATCTATATGTACATGTATTCATATTCTCACGCAAGGTCCGCCGCGTATGTAGTAGTAATTATATATGCGATGGAAAAATAACATCGACGTATCAATGCTTTCCGACTGACTACGAGGATGAAATTTCTGTCAACCGTGATCTTCGCTTGTGCTGTGATCTACTACTTCGTCTTTTATTACCACTCCGTAACGACGAGCACGACTCGGTATAAGAACGTCTATGGCACCACGAACTTCAATACCACATGGGCAGAAAACCTGATTGATAGTATAAAAGGTATCTTCAAGTTCTTACGTCAAGGTTACACGCACGAAAACGCCCAGCCTGATGTGACGCCGATACCTAACTCCAGCTACGACTTCGTCGTGATAGGCGCCGGGACAGCTGGAGCAACGGTGGCGTCTAGACTTAGCGAGATCCCAGATCTCACGGTTCTTCTGATCGAGGCCGGGGGCGAAGAAACTACAATCATGAGCATACCCTTGATAGCTGGTTTATTACAATCCTCGGAAATAATCAACTGGAAATACGAAACGTAGTTCTGCAGAGGGATGAATAACCGCAGGTGTATGTGGCCTAAAGGGAAGGTGATGGGTGGAAGTAGCACTATAAATTACCTGATCGGTACTCGAGGCAACAAATGGGACTACGACAGGTGGGCTGAACTGGGTAACGACGGATGGGCGTACAAGGATGTGCTGAAGTACTTCAAGAAACTAGAGACCGTTCGGATCCCTGAACTAAGGAAGGACAAGAAGAATCATGGAACGGATGGTCCACTTTCGTTAGAGTATTCGATATTCCAGACACCTCTGTTAACCGCGTTCCTGGAGGCTGGCCAGGAGCTCGGTTATCCGTTGGTGGATTACAACGGGGACACGCAGATCGGTTTCTCGCCGATACAAGCGACTATGTACAAAAGCTCCCGCATGAGCAGCAATAGAGCCTACCTAGTTGGCAAACTTCGAAGCAATCTCCACGTGACCAAGTGGACCATGGTGCACAAGATACTGATAGACGAGCAGAGTAAACGTGCTATCGGAGTGGAGATGGAGAAAGGAAATCGTCGTTTCTCGGTGTTCGCGAAGAAAGAGGTGATCCTGTGCGCTGGAGCGATAGGCTCCCCTCAGTTGTTGATGTTGTCCGGAATAGGACCCGCGAATCATTTGACAGAATTAGGTATAAAAGTAACGAAGGATGCGAGAGTTGGTGACAATTTGATGGATCACGTAATGTTTAGTGGGATCACATTCAGTATCAAGGAACCAGTGAGCGTAATCTTTAACGAAGTAATAAACCCTTTCAAACCGTTCCTGAAAGACTACTTACTGCATAAAAAGGGACCAGTAACGTTGCCTGGTGGATGCGAAGGGATAGCATTCGTGGACACAAATGACCCGACGAATAGAGACGGTCTTCCGGATATAGAGATGATTAGTTTGAGCTGTACAAGCTACGCTAACAATGCTGTAGTGAAAAATTTTGGGTATTTTGGGGAGATAAAAGATAAAATCGATCAGATGTACAATATGCAAGGATGGCAAATAATTCCGGTACTACTACGTCCAAAGAGTCGAGGTTGGATAAGACTAAAGTCCAAGGACGTTAACGTGAAACCAAAGATAATTTCCAATTATCTGAGTCATCCGGATGACATTAAGGTTTTGCTGAGGGGGATCAGAATAGCCTATAGTTTCGGTGAGTCGAAGGCGTTTAAGAAATTTGGTTCAGAGTTCTATAATAAAACGATATCCGAGTGTGAGAAGTATCAGTTCGACACTGACGATTATTGGATGTGCTTCTTAAGAATGGAGACACTCACTTTATATCACTATAGCGGGACCTGCAAAATGGGACCAGAGAGCGACCCTACTGCCGTCGTCGATCCAACATTGAAGGTACGGTACAATAATACGATAAAATATTGCAATACAATAAGATACAATTACATTTTCATTTTTAATGCTACAATCACCGACCTGTAATTTATACTCAAATCTGGCGAATAATATTTACTGAGATGGTATAATGAAAACAAATAAATTTATTTATATACAGTAGCTCGCGAAAACACTTTCAAAAGAATTCTCTGCCCCAAAAATCTTGATTTTTATGAAAATTTGCGTCAAGTATAACGAGTTACATGTGCTATCATTTTTTCATTGACAGAAAATCACTCTGACGGGGTAAAATCAAAAACTAAAATTTTAACAATGTTTCTGCTCCTTAAACGAGATCTCATGCAGAGTAATTTTTACTATAGAGTAACAGAGCACCAAGAATTATAGATTTTTTATTCAAAAATAGTTTTTCCTTATCTCGTATCGTTATGCAGTTACATTTAAGAAAACAGAAATCGAACTGTAACTTTGAGTAACTTCACTCACGAAAGCAAAATCTGCAAATAAAGAAAATTGAGCCACGTGTATCCCGTTATGCTTAACACATTGAGTGACGACATATGAAACATTTAACACTAGAAGTACCAACCCAGTGAAAATGAATGGTCCCAGAATTTTCCTTTTTGCAATCACCGAACACATACGCCTGCTTTAAGAATAAAATTAATATCAACTCGTATTAAGAAAGAACTGTAATCAATATATTCACTCATATTCATCGTATTGCTGAAATTACTATAATCTGTGCACGTTATAGTTAGGTACTCATTAAAGATCGGTAGTTCTAGTGTTAAAGCCTGAGCACCGACCTCGTTCGCTTGTTTCCGAACAACGAGTAGCTAAAGAAAATATTTAAACTTATACATTTCCTTAAAATACTATATTTGGAATGCAAATTCGTCATTCTATGGACATTTCGCTATTACTAGAATCATCGGAATCACTCGAATATTGTAATGGAACAGTTCTTGATATTCTCCTTGGACCCAAATCGCTATCACTGTCCTCGACTCGTATGTCAGAATCTTCTGAATGTATCGAATAATCTGATAGAGGGTGAGCAATATATTCGTTAGAAACTTCACTCATATTACATGGGTAAAAAGTTACAGAATAATAAGAATTATTATATTGTTCAAGGAAAAGCGTGAATCTACGAAAGAGGTACTAACTAAGGAATACACTGCTCGAGATTGATTCTTGCTTTTATCGTTTCTGAACCGTCGTATATGTTTTATGTTCGGAGTATAACACATGCAGGTTGTCGTAAACGTGACAAGTGAATACAAATTGACGTGTAAGACATCCATACAAGCAAAAAAAGATCGTCGTCATTGTGAGGGCGAGAGTCAAGTGACAATCTTACAAACCTGCATTATGGCTCAAGGGACAGACGCAGAAATCCGCGTTTTCATGGGACCGGTGCTGAAGGTGTCAGCACGCACACAAACTTTCATTAAAATCAGAACTTTTCAGTTAGAATACTGTATATAATATTATGTATAAATAATTAATTTTATTTCACGTATGTCGCTATAGAAAGTAACGTTAACTTTTCTAAAAGTCTGACAATAATAATTTTGATAAATTTGGTAATTCGAATCCTAATTCTATTTAAGACTATTTGTTTCATTTTCTGTTTTATTTCTTGTTTCATTGGTGATGGAATATAAAAGTAACTTAAAATATGAATGATGTACGAAGGATGCAATAATGAAGGATGTATCCGAATTTTGAATTTTATTCGAGTTAATATAGCTAACGATATTGCGACGGAAATTAACGATCGAATAATACATTGCTCTGATAAATTTCATTTCAGGAAGCAATAGTAGGATAAAACGTACGTTAACGAGAACGAAATGAAATGTTGCAGGTAATTGGCATCAAAGGATTACGAGTGGTTGATACTTCCATAATGCCAGAAATTCCATCAGGACATACGAATATTCCAACATACATGATAGCGGAAAAATTATCAGACATGATCAAAAACGAATGGGGATATACGAATAATTCAACTGAATTTTGATCTCTTCAATTCTGACTTTGGAATACTTTAAAGTAGAAAGAAAGGAAGCCAGAAAGAAAAACAAGCTGCCTGTATTCTTGAATCTCACATTGATCTTTTTCTGGCTTCTTTTTTCTTTCCTTTATTCTGACAAGGAAGTTTGAGGTATGAATTCATGCATAGTCATTTATAATTTGTGAAATGTAATTATATGTTGTATTTTCGAATTTACATTGCGGTTGAAACGCATCACATAAATATCAATCATCAATAAAACGTTCCTAAACATTAATAATTAATGCTTTTTTTTTAAAGAACACGTAGGATAATTATAATTTTCTATGTACTATGGCCAAAGAAGATATTTACGTAACGATTAAACGACCTCGTTTCTTCAAATACAGCGTGTAATGCGACTTAATTAAATTTAAATTTAATTTAATAATTAACAAATTAATTGTAAGTTATAAACCGAATAATTAAACAATTCGAAACTTCGTATACACATTTTGTACAACTTCCAAAATGATGGAAAAATAAAACAGAAATCATTTTTTAATTTACTCTCCAACGAAGCAACCTGCAGAAAAATTCAATTTCCCTATACGCAAATATACCTGACAATTTTATTGTTAAAAGAAGAATGATTGAAGTATCGCATAAATATTATTAACTTTTGTTTATGTAATAGTAGACCGCTTTTAAAATGACGGAAACACATTTAAATAAATAATTTCACGGATTTTTATCTGAAAATCTGAATGAATTGAAATATTTAGAAGAAACGATAGGTAAGTTTCAACGCTTGGAACGATAAAACGAATCACCTATTGCGAACGATGCATTACACGTGCCGTTCGATCGATTTCGTATAACATCACCGGCGTGTTTAAACAAGAAATCATTCTTGACACCTTCTACATAGTGCATTTGTTTGTGCAACAGTGAAACGAGGCCACCTCAAACGAGGTTCGCAGAAGAACCGCATCCCGTATTATCGATATTTTCTATTTGACTTGTTTCACGTGTTCACAGAGTCTTGAACGATATATCACGTATCCCAGGAATCAGTGCTTTAACTCTAATGACTATAAATTTAGAAACGAATACTATTGTTGCGACGTCCTCGCCGTCCTTTTTGAGGATCAACAAATTATAAAACAAGACATCAGAGAAGTCGAAGACATAAGACGATTTGGAGAAATCAAACAGAACACATCAGATGACGTTAGCGAGAATTCGCACAGAAAACATCAGACGGTTTTGGGGCTCAGACAAGACAAATCAGACGTGAACTAGAGCTCGAAGGCGTAAGACGGTATTGAGGAGTCAAAGACGTAAAACGGTAGTTGAGAGAAAACGAGAAGACAGAAAACGGGAGACGAAAGACAAGACGAGAAACGGCAGAGGCAGAGACGATACAGCATACACACCAATCACACATAAACAAATCATAATCGTGTAATAAAGTGTAAATACAACCAAGACAAACTGCGCTTTATTACAACACCTAAGTGCTCAGTGTCTCGTGAAGATTCGGCACACTGAGAAAAGGGGCAACAAAAGTATACCATCGCTGCCCCCTCAGCAATGATGAGCTTCAGTCACCATTTGATAAAATTTGGAAAATCGATATTAATTAAAATATCAAATTCAGGTATCGAAATCAAATAATTTGACAATTCTATTATTACACAATTCTTTAATTACTGTGTCAATTTTTTAATAGAGAATCTTTGAATTTCTACTCTTCTCTAGTCAAAAAATCGTCGAGTGCAAAGGATTAATATTTCATCCACCACTAACAAATTCAACAAACCTTTTCTCTCTTCAAAAATATATCTTCTAATACCATATATAAAATTCTACATCGATTATAAAATATTCCCTTTCGAATTTGACACTGTCAATTTCCTACTCGTTTCCCATTCATTTAAACAATCCTTAAACTATACTATTTGATTTACTTTAATTTCTTATTTATCACTGTTTTTCATTACCTCTCTTTCGAATCTTTGTTACGTGCCTTTGTACGCTGGTGGGTTACTCCCTTCCGAATTTAAATGAATAAATAAATCACACGTGAAATTCAGGTACTGTTATGCATCCCATGAATCAGACAGAAAGGAAGTACGGGACGACGAATGGAAGACACACGAGAAGGGGTAGACATAGTCCGAGGGACCATTACTTAACCGCTATAAGTATTGTGTGAACACGCCACGAGAAAGCGCATTTCTCTAGTGGATCTCGAAGTGGAAAGTGGACACGGTGCAAGTTAAGAAGTAGGTTTCGGCAGTCTGGACGGATCCACGGTTCCAGTTCCTCGAGCACGAGACGGAAGTCGCTTGTTACATGGCTGCCACCGGACGATTATGGTAATAACTATTACGATCAAACGGATACTTGTTCGTGGTCTGTTGCGATAACACATGATGCGAACGTGTGACACGGAGAGCAAGGAATTCGAAGTATGAACGAAGTTTACGGTTGAAGATCGATTTTCTGGCTTTATCGCCTGTTTCTATACTTTATTTTCGTTTCTGCATCCAGTGAGAGTGAAAAAAGAAAGTTGGGTTTGCAGTGACGTAACCTTTAATCTTTAATCATGCGGTAGCGTGGTTTCATCGTTAATTTAATGTTGCGTTTGTGAGATTCCAGAATAATTATGTAACTTGAAATTCAGCAATTTGGACTTTAGATTTGGGTTTCGACGAGAAAGTGATTCTGGAGATCATACTTTGCGATACGTAATATTTACGCGTCGAATGGGGTGTGATTCTTCATTGTACAATGAGAAGGAAAGAGGAATATTTTTGAAATGTACTTTAGGTTAGAAGCAAATCAGAAATTAAAGTAACTTGCTAATCTAGAGAGAATGAAATTGATATTGTTACATAAAAGTTGCTAGGATTAAAAAGAAGAAATTTTTGGGGGAATGCTAACTAATTATTACAGGGGATTATACCTTTTATCATTTAAAATTCCATTACCAAAATCGTACTACGTAACACAGTCGTTAAACGAATGAAAATGTACAGCAACTCGTTCATACGTGACCTACATGCACAAACGTAATCAGATGTAATAGTGAAAACACAGGTGGTTGTTTCAACGATAACAAAACTCATTAATATCTACTAGCCAGTGATAGTAAATAATGCAAGTACAGATTATCTGTATATCGATTACTCTATTCGAAGAAAATTCAAGTATATAAGAATGTCAACACGTTCTCGTTGCAAGCAAATAATTTTTAAAAGGTACTCGAAAATTATTGAACTATCATAGTATCGAAATATGAAAATATCAACTAATATCATCAACGATACCGAGAAATTTGAATATTACAATATTAAAACATCGAAGCATCGAAAGATGAATTAAAAAATCCCAAATCTAGCTAATGAACTGTGGAAATACCGAAGAAAAATTTGTTAAATGGAAATATGAAAATGTCAACTGAAAGATGATAAAACTGAAGTATCGAAATATCGATGGAGAAATTGAAATATTAAAATACTGAATTTAAATGAAATTAATTTAAATGAAAATATTCTAAAATCTAACTAACAAACTATCGAAGAGAATAGAAATATCGAAGTATCGATGATCGAAACGTTAAAGTATGAGTCAAAAAATCGTAACACGAAAATATAGAAGAATTGAAAGATAAATATCCCAAAGAATCGAATGATTCGAGTAATATTTCCATATAAAACACATAATTATTCACAAAGAAAACATATTCCTTTTTTCCAGAATGATGGCTGGTTTCCTCAAACAATTGCTGCTATTATCACTAGCGACATCTCTGGGCGAAACTCAATCGTTTCTAGACGCAATAAAGAGTTACAGGCCTTCGTCGAAAGTTTTGAATAGAATCAACCCGAACAACAAGAGGTACGACTTCATCGTGGTTGGTGCTGGATCAGCTGGGTCGGTGTTGGCTAATCGGCTGTCAGAGAACAAGGAATGGAATATCCTTCTTCTGGAGGCTGGAGGAGTCGAGACCCTGCTTCACCAAGTCCCCATCCTAGTTGGTTACCTCCAATTATCCAGCTTTAACTGGGGTTACAAGGTGGAACCCCAGCAGAATGCCTGTTTGGGTATGATCAATAAACAATGTTCCTGGCCGCGAGGAAAATCTTTGGGTGGCACGAGCACCCTCAATTACATGATCCACACTCGGGGAAACAGGCTAGATTACGATATATGGGCTGCACTAGGGAACGAGGGCTGGTCATACAACGATGTCCTGCAATATTTCAAGAAGAGCGAGAGATTCGATGTTCCAGGTGAGAAAATTCACCCTCTTTTTCCAATTTCATAAAACTATTCATACCATAGAATAAACAGAAAAGTCTACTTTCAAAGTAGCCAACTGATTCGTTCAATTTCCAAGTCACTCGTATACCACGTAAATTCGCGAAGGAAAGAAAAGACGTTAAAGTCAGGTTGACGTAAGTCACTGGCGATTGTGGGTCAAGAAATGAAATATTTTAGAATAAGAATTTCTGACTAGCTCGTACACACGTAGGTATAAAATAGGGGTTAAAGACAAAGCATCGTTTACACGAAAAGAGACGGGCAGATGGCAAAATGGAATTGACATAAATCAGCTAGTCACGAAATTAAAGCTCCATGCACGCACTCCGTGACTATAATGAAACGTATTCGTGTTCAGGCATCAAGAACTCCTCGTACCACGGGGACAAAGGCTACTTGTGCGTGGAGCACGTGCCGTACCACACCGAACTGGCGAAAGCATTCATGAAAGCGGGCATGCAACTCGGCTACGAGATCGTGGACTACAACGGCGAAGACCAAATTGGATTCTCGTATATTCAAGCGAACATGGACAAAGGGACACGATGTAGCGCCTCGAAAGCGTACCTGCGTGTCGACAGGCCGAATCTGAACATCGTGACCGGGGCGCATGTAACCAAGATTCTGATAGACGAGAGCAACAAACGAGTTTACGGTGTCGAGTACGCGGAGAACAAGCAACGCAAGAGAGTGTTCTGTTCTAAAGAGGTTATCCTCTCAGCGGGTACCATAGACTCTGCCAAGCTGTTAATGCTATCAGGGATAGGTCCGAGGGATCACTTGGAGGAACTGGACATCAAAGTGATTCAAGATTTGAAAGTAGGCTACCACATGTACGAGCACGTAGGGTTCTTAGGCCTGACGTTCATGGTGAATCAGTCTGTAGCGCTATTGCAAAGCAGACTGGCCAGGCCTGGTGTCTTCGTGCAATACTTCCTGAACAGAAGCGGCCTGATGTCGCTGCCAGGTGGAGCAGAGGCACTGGCGTTCATCAGAACCAAGTACGCGACTGATAGCAGACCTGACGTGGAACTGTTATTCGCCTCTGGGTCCCTGCACTCGGATGGAGGCGTGCCCCTGAAGAAGGCGCTCCGGATATCCGACGAATTGTACAACACTGTGTACAAACCGATCGAGAATCAAGACGCTTGGTCTATCTGGCCTATCGTGCAGAACCCTCGGAGCATTGGCAGACTTACTCTGAAATCCAAGGACCCGCTCGAGCCTGCCAGGTTAGAGCCTAATTTCTTCACCCACCCGGCTGATCTGGAGATTATTTTAGAGGGTCTTAAACACGCTGTCAATATATCCAAGACCGAACCGTTTCAGAAGTACGGTAGCAGACTGCATGATATAAAGATCCCAGGTTGTGCCACGTTCGAGTTTGCCACTGATGACTATTGGAGGTGTGCCATCAGGCACCTGCCCTCGATGATGAATCACGAAATAGGGACGGTCAAGATGGGACCTAAGAGCGACATGGACGCTGTCGTGGATCCACAGTTGAGGGTGTATGGTGTCCAAGGATTGAGAGTGGCGGATGGGTCTATTATGCCAATTATGCCTACGGGTCACGTGAATGCGGGCATTTTTATGATAGGCGAGAAAGCTGCTGATATGATCAAACGAGCTTGGCAATGATCGGTAAGAAAATTAGGCTAATTATCAGACGATACTAATCTCGGTGAATTGTTATATCTCGAAAATGTTCATATAATGTTACTTGTGAAATAACATTTTTTAGAATGGATGTGTCAAAGGGAGACAAGTCAGATTTCCTCTAGAGGAAATCTGAGTGTGAATCTTCCACAACCTTTACGGAATGTTTGGAGGCTGAAGAATAACGAGATGACAGATTTATTTGTTGTGTATTATTTTGCAGTCGATTTTAAGCTTATTATAGCCCTCTGTTGAATGCGAGATTGCAATTGTTAGATAAGATATGGTTGTTAATTTTTGTTATCGTGACATTTTATACCTAACTGTTAGTATGGAGGCAAAAATTTTCGCTGACACGAAGAATTGTAATTTCCTGCGAACAAACTTGATGAACAAATTTTTGTTCCGAATCGATGTTTCATTTCTATTTTATTTTACTCTTGTTCGATGTTTCGCTGTCGATTTATTCGATTTATTAATTGTATCTCTATGTGTGATTGCGTTGCACAAATTTGTACATGCGCTATACAAATAAACATCGAATGATAATTAAATGGCGAATTGAAAATTCAGCTACGAGATGTTAAAGTAAATGAGGAAAATTTACGATATTTTATTTGTGGTTGCTAAAGAAAATTAGGAGAAAACATCGTCGCGCGGGAAAGCAATATCACAATCATTTGTGATAAGATTAACATTTAATATGAAACAATGAACACGAAAATAAACTTGCTATTAATTCTTTGAAAGCAAATTACGATAACCTTCTGATATTCTTCGTGACGATTATTTTGACCTGTTATTTGAAATTAATTCAGGGTAATATTTTCTAAAAGTAATAAAAGATGACAAATGCAGTGTATTCTTGCGTTTCCCCGTAATACTAATATCTCGATCTATGGGTTGACGTATGAGCTCGATATTTCTTTCATCGCATGACACGAAACAAGAAATGACTCATACTCGAATGGGAATATTGTGCAAAAATGTAACGACATATCGATCTTGTGGAAAAGAAAACAAACCGTTGCATTTTACGCAGAGGAAAATTATTTTCCGAGTATGCCAGCTAGTACATACCATCAGGATTTATTTGTAAAATATGAAACTCCATCTTGAAATAACCTACACCACGAATATAAATTCTTCATCAACGCGTTCGATTTCATTGCAGAATTATTTGTTACACTTTATGATAAATGTTTTATTTTTATAATAAAATACTTTTATTATAAAAATAAATAAAAATTGTATTTACTTTAATATTAACTTTAATTCTTTATTTATTTACTGAAATATTTAGTTTATTACAAAAATAAAAATAAATATTTTATTTTTATAATAACAAACTTTTACTATACTCCCACATTAATTAAAAATCTATTTCAGTACAACACCCTATTTTAGATATAGCAAAGTGTATAAAATAAAAATAATTGTCGAAAAAATTGTCTAGCCTAATGTCAAGAATGAAAAGTGAAAATGTTAAACAATTGTAGATCACTGTGTTTACAAACAAGCAATGTATCAAATATACGAGACGTCAACAAATTGAATTCTTTTCATTTAATAACTGCATTGCCTAGCATCATCAAGTGGAGAAAAGTAATTTTGCTTCGTTAGTTAGATAGGAGATAAATAATTTGCATAAAGAGTCACATCCATCAGCTGGCCCAAATCGCTGTTCGTTTCGGTAAAAGAGAAGTTTCTGTGTAAAGGCATACGACAGATTCATCATCGATGACGTAAATACAAGGAAATGAGTCATACTTCTCCTTTATTAAATGAGATATACTTCCGCGAAAAATTGTGAAAAAAAATCGTAAAAATCTAAAACTAAAGAAACTAACATTTATTTAAGATTGTTTTAACTACCTCGTATTTTCAAAACCTGTGAAAACCAGATAAAAAACTAATTTTTTAAAGGAACACTAAGTATGGGAATATAGTAACTAAGTTACTATAACTAACTAATATAACTATAGTAAATGTAGAAATTCTAACATTTTTATTTGCAAATTTTTATTTATAATAAACGATTAGCTATTTTGCAAATGCATAAAAAGAAAATATGCATTTTTGTGTGAATATTTTACACTAGAGACATCTATCTGGATTTATTGTGACCATGAGATTGTTATCTGCCATAAATGACAGAGGAAGATGAAATTGAAAGGTATAAACACGTCTGGTTTATGTGTAAGAATTTAATAAGAAGGTTATGTAACTCTGTATTGCATATATTGAGGAAAATACGTCTCTTAATAACGTACACAATTGTGATTTATATGTGAATAGTGGTGGAACATTATGTATGCGAGGAATTTATTCACTAAAACAATTATCAATCTTTAAGCTAACAAATATTTATCCTACCAACACCATGAACCTACTTCTAATGGCCTGAGTTAAACTATACATGCCTACATGTGAGATGATTAATTTCACCTTGAGGTTATTTAACCTAAAGACATATTTTCAACAGATGTAAAAGTTTTAGTATTTTTTATAAAATTAATATTCTAATTTAACGACTTGAAATATCTTTTATACAATAAAACAATTAAATTAATATTTCTACACTTGTAATATATTTTATAAACTATTGCTTATTTTTATTATTGCATAATAGATATAGGATTAGTCGTGTTATTGTTAATTATTTGTCTCATACTACAAACTACTAATTCCGATAGATTTTTAATATTACAAAATAGACAAGATTGCCTATAGCGTGCGTTCCTTGTATTGTATCAAATGAATAGCTTCTTACACATGCACAAACTGAGAAATGTCACTATGCGTGAAACCAACATACTAAACTGATACTGACAAGGTCAGTATTCTGTCAGATGATTCGAGTAAATTGTTTGATTGATTTCAACGGCGCATAAATCTTATACACAAAACATACCGAAATAGTCTCTTAGAATTTGGGGTTATTGAAAGGTTAATGTTATGTTTCGCAAAACCGGCATTCGAAGCTTTCGGAAAGAATCAAGCGTGGCAGCTCTAGGTTAATATATTGCACCGCTTGACTGAGTCATAGGAAATATGTATTTTTTATTTATCTGCATACCTGATACGACGAGAGCTTCGTTTGGACCACAAGTATGAACGTTTCCCATTGTCAGATTAACTTTTTCCTAATGAAGATGCAACAACAAACCGGCACAAGCAAACAACCAGCACTAACACGATTACCACTGACACTAATCTATGGAATAAATTGCTAGTTATGAGCTACGGATTATTTCAAAAACCCCGGTAAATCATTAATACATGCAACAACCCGTGTTAGTCGCGCGTCGTAAAGTTACGATGTTACTCAAAGCCACTACCCAAAATTATTTGTAGCTTTTGCAAAACCCTAGCTCGCAGCGCTACCAACCTATGAACTTGCATGTATAGCGACATCTCTTCAAAGATATCTTTTCTACATTAAAATGCTTATTTTATAATTACGTTGCATTTACTTTGAGAAAATTAGATGAATAATATTTTAATCATAATTATCTTATTAAAACTTATAAAAAAAAAAAATGGAAAGATGTGTTTGTATAATATCGGAAATGTGCCATTTTTATGTCTGTATTTTTAATACGTACAGACTTTATTATAAAATGAATTTGGCTTAATAACTTCATCATTTCTAATGAAGAATTATTGATTAAAAGTTCAAAAAATAGCACATTCGATTTGAATTTGTTTTTAGATTAAAATATTATACACTGTCTCTGTTTCTTATTTAATCATAAGAATAAAATTTTCTTACTCAGTAATAAAGATTTAATGTATAGAATAGAAAACAATATATGTTGAGAATATTGTTTAACATAGTTATACCTTTTTTCTGCATATTGCTTCAACATTTTGTTGCATATTGTGGTAGTACTGTTTAAACATTTCACTCAGGTGAAAGCAGTACGATATCTTGAGAATGCAACACAACATAACCTTTAATGTTTGATAGTTCAAACATTGTTTTGCTCTATTCTTATATAGTATTTAAAATATAATAAGTCGAATATAATCACAATCGTTACGAATTTGGTTTAGATAAAGCATTAATAATCATTGACAAAATGTCGGAAGACGAAGTAGAAAGTTTTGAAATTACGGATTACGACCTTGAGAATGAATTCAACATTAATCGCCCTAGGCGTAAATTAACAAAGAAACAACAAATGCTTGGTAAATATTTTATTGTAATAATTATTACATTTTTTCAAAGTACCTAATTGATCTTTTTCCCCCTAATACAAATTTCAACAGTTAATCCAAACATTGTTGTTCCAGGTATTTGGGCAGATGATAGCGATGAAGATGAATTATCTGCTAGACCATCATTTAAAACATTTGACAAAGGACCAAAAAATTATACAACTCCGGTAAACTTTGTAGCAGGAGGTATTCAACAAGCTGGGAAACCAAAAGAGGAAACAGATGATAAAGATGACGATGAAAGTGATAATGATAATAAGTTGCAAAGAGAATTTCCAAATAGTTCAAGGTATACTTCAAATAAGAGTTTCAGAAATATTTATTTATTTAACGTTATGATTCTAATAATCTATAAGACATTTTTTTAACTGTAGTTCTGAAGATGAAAGACCAAGTTCTTTGCATCAACGTGCATCATTTTCGCTAAATACAGATGGAGATATAGCAGGTTTACGTAAAAAGAAACAAAAAGTAAATCCTTTATTAATGCAAAGTGGAATGGGTAGTTGGGAAGTATATACAAAAGGTATAGGAGCTAAGTTGCTACTGCAGGTACATATTAAATAATTGTTCTTTTGATAGTATTGTACAAATATACTTGTATTCATTAATTTGCTTATGTTTAGATGGGCTTCGAACCTGGAAAAGGATTAGGTAAACAGTTGCAAGGTATAAGTGCTCCAGTAGAAGCACATCTGAGGAAAGGTAGGGGTGCAATTGGTGCTTATGGCCCAGAGAAAGCTCCAAAAGTTCCGGAAAAGAAGAAAGATGAAGAAACAGAAGAAGGAAAAGAATCCAAGACTAAGTTATCACAGTGGAGGAAAGGAGATGGAAGTATTGCTAAGAAAAAAGTTAATTATGTGTATAGAAGTGTAGATCAAGTTTTGGAAGATGGAAAATTAAAACCTAATAAAAAAGTGAGAATATCCAATGAAATGAGTAGGGTTAAAGTCATAGATATGACTGGACCAGAACAGAGAATTCTTAGTGGATATCATGCGATAGCTGGAGGTCAACAACGACCTGATGAAAATATTGTTGTCAGTGATAAAAAGGCTAAAGTTAACTTTGAACTGCCAGAGCTTCAGCATAATTTAAATATACTTGTGGATATGTGTGAGCAAAATATTATACAAAATGATAGAAGGACTCGACACTTGAGTGATAGGATGGTTGCATTGGAAGCAGAGAAGAAAAATTTGTCTAAAGTTATAGATCAACATAGTCAGTTAATAGACACTTTAGAAAATGTTCTTGCAATTGTAGATAGATTGATGGATGAAACAAACCAATTAACATTACAAGAAACAGCAGATGCTTTCAAAGATTTACAAGATAAATATTATGAGGAATATAAGATGTACGAACTTGGTGAATTAGCTAGCAGTTTTGTTGGCCTAAAAATAAAAGATTGTCTAATTAGTTGGAATCCATTAATGCAACCAAAGCAACCTATCAAATTGTTTGAACAGTGGAAAAGTATTTTAGAAAGTGGTATCACTACTCTTCAGACAAGAACCATGCACCCATATGATCATCTTGTTTGGAATTCATGGATGCCATCAATTAGAGGAGCTATACAGTAAATATTTTATTTTGCAGTACATTAGATCATTAATATACTACATATTCTATAATCTTTACTACTTTCTTATAGACAGTGGACATGTAGACAACCAGAACCACTAATTGAATTAATAGAATATTGGATGCCATTACTTCCAAGTTGGATATTAGAAAATATTTTAGATATGCTAGTTCTTCCTAAACTTACCTTGGAAGTAGAAGAATGGAATCCCCTTACAGATACAGTGCCTATTCACACATGGATTCACCCTTGGTTACCACTTTTAAGTAAGTTTAGAGAATTTATTATTGATTAAATTTTAGAGTATGAAAAATTGAAATCAACAATATTATATCATTATTGTTATTGTTGTTGTTATTATTATAGGAAATCGTTTGGATACGTTAATATATCCAATAATACGTCGTAAACTAGGATCTGCATTAGGTGGGTGGCACCCGTCTGATAGATCTGCTAGACTAATGTTACAACCATGGTCTAACGTTTTCGCAAAAGGAGATATGGAAGCATTTCTAGTAAAGAATATCATTCCAAAACTACAAATAGCACTTTCAGAATTTGTTATAAACCCTCATCAACAGCACTTAGACCAATGGAATTGGGTATATGAATGGAAGGAATTGATTCCCTGCCATATAATGGCAGGGTTGCTGGACAAATTCTTTTTCCCTAAGTGGTTACAAGTTTTGGCTCTTTGGTTAAATCATTCCCCTAACTATGACCAAGTTACAAATTGGTATATGGGATGGAAAAGTATGTTGAGTGAAAAATTATTGGTTGAACCGTTAGTAAAAGGTAAATATTCAATACAAACTGTTCAATTTATACTAATAAAAAAGGTCAAATTTATATTTATACGTTTATTACATGATTTACAGAACACTTCAAGAAAGCGTTAGAGATGATGAATAGAGCAGTTTCCGTGCCGCAAAGTCATCAACCAGGTGCGATGGAACAAGTTTCGTATTTAACGAGTTTAGAAAGGACTCAACCTACTATGTCACAGATGCCTCCAACTGCGCAACCAAGAATGGAGGTATGAATTTGTTTACCAATGTTATATTAATAGTGTGTCAGCTTTATGTACAATAATATGGTATTCCTTTTGCAGAGACTTGCCGAAGCAGTTAGAACAGCATCACAGATACCTCAAGGTTTCAAAGACCTTGTTCAAAAGAAATGCGAGGAGAGGGGTATTTTGTTTATGCCAATACCAAATCGGTATAGGGAAGCAAAACAAGTTTACAAAGTGGGCAATGTCCAAGCTTATATAGATGGCAACGTTTTATTTGTTTGTCATAATGGTATAAATTGGATGCCAACCCACCTAAATGCTTTGTTAGATATGTCTGAACTCTAGAAAGCTATAATTCAAATTCAATATGTAATTAACGTTTAATCGCATACCGATTTATCTTGTACATATGCTGTAAAATAACTAAGATGTGACGCTAAAAAATTGCATTGGACGAAGTGCATAGTCGATAAAATTGATTATCATATTTTGTACGACTTATGCTGTATAATAAATTATTATACTAGCATATTCATACACACATATCTGAATTTATTGTAATTTATTGTAAAGGTTTTCCTTTATATTCTCTCTTTCTCTCTCTCTCTCTCTCTCTCTCTCTCTCTCTCTCTCTCTCTCTCTCTCTCCCCCTCATCTACTCCATTTCTTATATGGGAAAATATAATTTTTCGAAAAGTATAAAATTTCAAGAGTTAGAAGTTTAAGGAGGAACTTAGATTTAAATTTCTCTTTGAAATAATAAAATCTACTTTTCTTACTTCCATACAAATTTCATAGCTTGTCCATCTCTATAGAACTTTACAAATTATAGTTATGAAACCTTGTATTAAGGCGCTCTATCTGAAGCATTTCTACGTGTTTCGTGAGAGCAGAGAACATCTCTTTTCTTCGATGGTACTCCTGGCATTCACGTTTCACGAATGCAGTCTCGCGTTCGCGAATGTTTGTCTTATTGACCACTTCTGTTCGAAGTGGTCGAAGTCGAACGCGTGTAGGCGCCCCTGGTTATCCCACTACTGAGGCGCAGCTATAAAACTCCTCGATATGGAAAGTTGCACGTGATCCTGTGGAGTCGTACGTATGTACCTACAGAGTCGCCCAATAGGCACCGTGTATCAACCACTACGGTGTGTGCCGGTCCTGTGTACCAACCATGGGCGCCACCATACGCAAGGCACATGGCTTCACAGACTTACCCGATGGGTGCCACATATTGTGGTATGATTTCCATCAATCTTTATACAATTATAAATAAATTTTATGGAATTGTATATATGATTAATATATACATACTCGCATAAATATTTAATTTATATTTTACACAAGGATTTTCATATGACAGATAAGTAATATCTTAGTTCATAAACCTAATTTAGATATTTAAGAAACGCACAAACATAAACACGAATTAATTGTTTGATTAAACATTCACTTTGAGCTTATGTACTTTGTACAATTTTACTAGATATTTGCCACGTATTTCACCTATCTTCTGATACACTTATACACGAGTCCTTCCTTGTGTTTGTATTTATACAAAATTAGAAGAAATCGAATATGTATTACATCATCAAAGTAAAATAAAGGAAAGAGAGCGCCTACGTAGTATAATAGGATTTTTGAAGAACCACTTAGTTTTATTCAAACTATAGACCTCCTAAACACCTTCGACTTCCCCTTTCTAATTATCATAAACACATTTTCTCGGGAGAACAATTACGACAAGTGTACTTAGTCGCTACAACCTGAATACTTAACAGTTCGAACCATACAAGAAACACGAAGCTATTTTTGCATTCCTTCATTGAACCATGAGTCTGATACTAGGTGACGCCTATGGCACCACTACCAACATCCCCGTGTCTCGTACGCGTAGAGGACTGGTCCTGTAAGAGGATGGACATCTCTCGCCTACACGCCTAGCAGATCTGTGCTCTCGGGTGTCGAGAAAATTTGCATCGGATCGGAGTGTGTCTGCCTAGTAACTGGCTGCCTTTACTGCAACGGGCTCGCGCGGCCGGATTCGAGAAACGGTCCCTGCACTCTCTTTCTCTCCTTCCTTCATTGTGTGCGTGTCCACGATATGCATACGTACACGCGAGCCGAGCACTTGTCGAACTGCCGGCCAGATCTTAACGTCTATCGTACGAGAGGCAGTCGAGGTGAAGTTGTCGCCTCGCGAAGGGAAATATTGGGCCGACGACCGTTCGCGCTGGAAAAATAAAATAGCATGTACGGAAAAGGAATGAGTCGCGTGTGAGTCGCCGGGCATTCTTGGAAGTACTTGTAATATTTTTCAAGCCGCGTGTATTTCTCGCGTGAGACGTGTCGAAGATAAAGCGACCGTATGCAGATATTCGTCATCTCCTTCTAGCGGTTTCACTGGGTGACATTGAATTCCGTGATTCGTCAGACGAATACGTGAAAAAGAATATACATGTCGAAGATGTGGGGTAATATTTCTTTGTCCAGAGTTTCGTTTCTGAGTAGATCAGTGTCGAAGATTTATAGGCTATACGTACACTTGCGAATAGCGTCACCTACGTGTCAGTCGATCTATCATTACTATAAGCTATTTTTTAGTTCCAAATATCCTGATCTAGGTTGTGCTTGAATTTATCCTTATCAGAAACTTAGTAATCCATTAGAAGACTTCTTGCTGCGATAAAATGAAAATGATGAAAATGTCACTTCTTGTATATCAGAATTATGATTTATTATATGGCTGCGAGGTATCTTGGGAGTTCCAATATCTACTTTTTTATTCCTAGTTTAGAAATAAGATTGGAAAATTAGTCACAGTCTAGTTCATTAAATGTCTCCAATTATAAGTAACATTTACGATACCTACATTATAGCCTACTACGACCGTATTATCTTTATTTATTCCTATATTATACATTTATAATATTTTTATAATATATCAAATTATTTTTCATTCACAAAAAAATCCTAAATCACAATTTTGCAGAAAAGAAAATTTAATTTCCATCGTAGAGAAGAATTACTCAATTACTTTGTCATTATGGAACGTTGAAAAATGTCTGACAAATACATAACCAATTATTATCGAAATAAGATAACAAAAATTAGAGTCCATTAAATACATTGGAGGATAAATTAAAATCTGGGCCAAAAAACCAATTTGAAATGTATTATTCGAATATTTGAAGGGTTATGAGCGGTACCTACTCTCAAGATTAATACGGATTCAATTTGAAGGAAGCGAGGTTACTTGAGCGAGACAGCCACTTAATGGCAGCGCCATTGAGATTGCGCCATCGTATCTCGGTGAATGAAGTCTCCTTGATAACAGGTGAAAGAGTAAGGCTCGCCCCGTTTTCGACCCCGATGCTTTTACGTACCTCGCGAATTAAAGTTTCCTGGAACCCAGAGTAATGGCGCTCTACTTACGACCTACGTACAAATGATCCTGCACGGGTCATTGTTACGAGGAAATCTGCATACCCGAAGCCAGTTCGTTTCCCTTCCCTGTAATTTCGTTTCCACGATTAAAATTTGTCTAATAAATCTATTGATATACAACACACGGCGTAGTTATACGAAATAAAAATGGTAAAGATATGGCGCGATGATACGAATTTAATGAACGTAAGCAGAAAAAAATGGCGTTCGATTTCTACGGGTACCGTTTAGTAACAAGCATATTCCTTTTTCTCCTTTTCTGGAACTGTTTGATTTGCAAATCTAATGAGCACGTAAGATAATTCCAGGCTTGATTTAAACGTTCCATTCATTTCTGCTTCTAATCGCGAACGTACCAATTACTGACCGTTGTACAATCCGTAGTAAGACTAGGCGGTAATTAAGCTCCGTCACGATAAATTTGCAATTTCAGATATAAATTAATGCGCGAAAACAACCGTGTGCTCCTAGATATGTAACAATCGATACATATACCGGAGTGGTGTACGACATGCACGCCGAGTCGAATCGTCTTATATTAGATGCGAGTGAATTTTGAACGTGGCGTTCGATAGGTCGATTATTTATTAACGCAGCGCCATAGCAAATGCGCGGGACGTTTAAATAGTTCGTTAGAGAGGTCGACGGCCTGGAATAGGTGGTACATTCGCAGACATATGTTTTCAGCAAAACGTGATCGCGCCCAAACATTCCAATCCCACGCAAATCGCCGTCCCTAAGTCCCTCCACGAAATGCCAAGTACTCATAGAGACGGTCAAACGTCAGAACAATTTAGCGATCGTCTGGCTCGACTGGATTCGATACGGTTCCTAAATAGGTTGAAAGTTATTTATAATACCGGAACCAAAGGCTGGGACATCGATCACGCATGGGAAATCTGTGACAAAAGATAATTCCAAACGTCTTGCAAAGATATTTCTAAGTGATTGATATCGGTTCCCTAATATACTATGAATAAATAAATCTTAAGTTTACTACATGTTTATGTGGAATTAACCGGAACTAATGGTAGTTGTTACGTATTGCACAGGTATTTTAAGATAATATATTTCAGAATGTTAATTACAGATTTTGGATTGATTTAGTCGAATATTATACACTTTGAGTAACTATTTTGAATATTATTCCACGTCTGAATACTATTTGATTAGAAAATTGTAATTATTTTAAAATTTCATATCCCATTTTATTATACTTTGCATCTCCTATTTCTAATAAGAAAAATTCCTATGATTAAGCAAGCTGTTTAATCCTATTTGTGTAGTTTACATAAGTTATAGCATTCATAATGAGACTTGCGCTTCTATTCTAATTAAATGAAAAAAGCTTGCTATTAAACTAACAAAGTATATGCAAAGTTATTGTAATTTATACGCCATATAACATGTAGAGTAAGGAAGATTTTAATGTTCAACATTTCATTCTTCTCCAACGATGTTGAATAATAACACGGTTACGTATCTGGGTCGTCATCGACGAAATTATAAAGTCAAAATTTGCATAGCATCGGTCTTTTGCGAACGTGATGTAGTGCATTTTGCAAACTGGCCGATTAGGCTTATATAATACACAGATAAATTTGGTGGATGATTTACGTGACAAACTATTTCAAGGAATTAACGGACGTGTGACTTATCACCGTGTCGATCGTGGGCGTTGCGACGAGATTTGAAGACGGGGAGATTTACATGAGCTTTGCATTCTCGAACGGCAGAAAGGAACCATAATGCCACTACACTCGTATACTGTTTTGAATAATATCGCACTTAATGAAAAATACATCCCTTTTCTTTCCTTAAGATATCGCTATAGAACTTGAAAGAAGAATATTTTGGAAATACCAAGAATATTTGCTTTTGAGTATCATTCGATGATACTCATTGTTTAAGAAAAGAAAGAAATGAAGATGAAAGATGATCTTGTCTTGAGGAATGCTTCTTTTGAAAGTCAGTATTTTTAACTGATTTTGATGTCCAACTCTGTAAACGAAGGATTTGGATAAATATCAGCAGATTTAAGTATGAATCAAAATACAAATAACGTATAAATCTACAAATAAAAATATAAGAATGAATTTCTACACAGAAAATTGATTCGTCTTTTAACTAAATGATTTTATAATACATACCACTTGAGAAATTCCTAAAAGTTGAAGCATTTTGTTACAGTAACTTTCTAACCCAGGTATGATTTGTCACTATTGAATAGTAAATGTTAGAATAACTGTGAGAGCATGTACTGAAATATTGAATGTCAGTGAAAGGTTGTGATATTCTATTTAACGTAATATAAAGATCATGAGTGTAAAATATGCAATACGATTTCTATAATAAATTTTTTGGAAGTGGTAAAACGTTCATAGAATGCCCGTTAACAAGTTGAAATTGATCCTAACACACACGATTACGCCATTTTGCGATTTGATTTATTTTTCTTGGAAAATTCATGCAATTCTCGATAACATTATGCTTCCCTGTTGCAACTGGTATGCCATAAATCATGAAAATTTGAAACCGTACAAAACAACAGAAGAAAATTGCATCACTATATGATATTACTAGGTTGGCGATGGAAATAACGAACATACATGCACGCAAGCTATTGCAAGAAGTTTAATGCGAACAACGCATAATGCATATCTGTATAAGATATGCTCGACAGGCTTCCTTGAGCCTCGATCGTCATTTTGTTCTTCTTTCCGCATTATCTGAAAGGCCTCCCAGGTCGTGGCTCCTACTATAAAGTACCGAACCACTATTACTGTGTTCCATGGACGTACTTCCATGCGTTGTGTGCGCACAAGTGTCATTTATATACACTACAGAAGTGACTATTCGACGTGAAACGATAGGCGAGCCAATAGATTGTTTTAGAGGCGAACGACATTTTGTATTCTGCTTAATACATCATTGTCTTCCATTGCAACCTGTACATGAAAAATAATCTCTCTCTTATATCTATCTTTATAAAGATAATACGCAATATATAAGAATGAATCACGTTAGAAGCAAAATTAAATTTTGTATCTAAGTTTACAGTAACTAATACAAAGTCCTGATATCAACAGAATAATTATCCAATACAAGAACCAGAAAGGTAAAAATCGAATAAAATATATAGAAATGTTAAACTAGAAAATTAATTAAAAAATAATGTTCATATATCAGGAAATAATTAAAATTAACTGACTACCCTGGGGTACAGAGACTCAAATAGAATCACCCACAGGTTAGAGATCATCAAGCTTCATGACTAAGGGCATCAACAGCGTCAGCTAGACCACCACGGAGAGGAGAGACCCGAGCCAGACTACCCTGGGATCGAGACTTCAGGTAGACCTCCTTGGGGCGCAAAGAAGCCGAAGTAGACCACCCCGAAGAGATCCATGATAAATCATCCCTTTTCCGTAACATTCGAGACGGACCTTAGGAAATCATTTCAGGATTCATGACGATCGTCCTTGGAATTTTAGAATCTTAGGACTCGATGGATCACCCTAATGGATAAGAAGCATTATTCAGACCATTTACGTACAAAATATTTAAAATAGACCACCCGAGAATTTTAGATAAATTCGCATAGATATGTTTTCATAAAAATAATTATTACCATAAAATGTAAGGAAATCAAGCCAAATTACCGTATAACCAAGAGATCCAAAACAACTTACATTAAGAAACGAGGGAACTGAGTCGAATTACCTTGGCGTCCATAGGTACACGGCATATTATCACGTAGGACCCTAGCCGGACCACCAAAGGGCAATGGAGTCGAGTCAGGCTCCTCTACGAAGAAATCTGAGATGTAACATCCCCTAGGTGTAAGTGTCTTGCCTAATTACGTGAATTTTTGAGGGATATCTTAAAAAAAAACATAGCACATTAATAATTTTTGAAAATATCGATATACTTTTTATGGTTGTCATTTCATTCACAACGACACAGTGAAAATTTATATTACGCATCAACGTTAAAATAACTACATATATCATAGAAGATACGGCTATATCCTAATGTAACGAGATATTTCATCAGGAAATCGAAAGATTAACACAAGTTAACAGAAACAATATAATCTGTGAAATCCTGAGATCGTACCTCCTATACACATACACATACACATACACATATACGAATATGGTCGAATTCTGTCGCTATCATGTTACGAATACTTGTTTAGGTTAGGACGTCATTAGCGTAGAATTCCGTAAATTTAATTGCAGCCGAGTTAGCCTGACCGAAATATTACCGATAATTCGAGTGTTTTTTGCGAATGAATGAGTCAGAGGGGAAACGTTGGCATGCCACGGGTGAACGAACACCAAGAGAGCACCCGGTGTATCGAAGTGTGCAACAGGTGTGACTCGTGTATCTCCGCTGGGTACTTACGTGAATAATCCGGCTGGTCGTTTCGTTGGCAGGTGTACGTAACCGCGTTCTGTCTAGAGTCGCGTATATGTCCACGGGAAATGACGTGAACGATTGCCTTCTGCGATATTATTTCGTTGCCTGAACCACGTCTGATCAGCATGCACGAACACAAACGCCATAAATATTTTTAGAGATTCCACCGCTAGATATCGTATCGTTCGCAGACGAAAGAGTCGGTTACGTCGATTTGCGAAATATCGACCGAACGGCTAACCTCAGTCTGCGACAACTTCAGATAGATTGGATCAATCATCGACACGTAATAGCAATGGGTAAAAATCGAGGGTAAGGCTACGAATTACCATATTTGCAGGAAGCTTCAACAGAAATGTGATGTTAAAGAATTTTTTCAGGAGCAAGACATGGGAACTGATTAAAATTCCGAACAATAAGCTCAGGATCGCTGTTGATTCGTGGCACGCACCTATGAAGCAAGACGAAATGCGCGGCAAGGAGAAGAGCAAAAAGACAGGGTGATGTTCGACCGAACAATTTTCTCTGGCCCTTTAATCAAGAAGGAGGAACCCGTAACGACGTAGCGCGTAATGAGTAATGACATCTGGTCGGTACAGGGCGGGGCTAACAGGTCCCACGCGGTCTCCATGGTTATGCGTGCATGGTTCTACGTACACTAACACTATCGTCCGGTTTCTGCTCGTTTAAACACTTACGAACTCGATTTAAACGACCTCCATCCGTGCGACTGCTTCTCGTTCTCGCTGTTCGTATCGTTCGTGTAAAGCTTCGTGCAGATTTATGAGATTAAATTTATTTATGCAATGTCGGTATATGAAGTAGAGTCTCTTTCGTTATAAAAAGTTGATTAATTTAAATATTTAATTGGTATAACGGTTTAGGAACACGAACGAAAGATTTGTAAATTTATTCGAAATATGCTTAGTTAAGATACTGTACAGATTCAACGATGTCTTGCTAATTTGCTATATATTCGAATTTCTCGGTCTAACGAAACAGAAAAGTACCGTTATATCGAGAACAAAGTTGATATTCAATTTAACCTAATTCCACGATCATTGTTCTGATTTTCTCACCACATTCGTTTCAGAGTATTTCTACTCTTTCCGTCACGCCATTCTTCCAACTTACAACAAACGACCAACGCTGTGTCCCCGTGAACTTTCCACCACTTCGCGACGAAATAAGGTATTAAAAAGCATCGCCACGACAACTCGGCACGAAAGATCGAAACACACCTCGATTTTCATAGAGTTTATTAGCTAACGTAGCTCTGTTGCGTAACGGTTAGAAACGCGTAAAGCGCGATTATAAATCCATTTCATAACGCGGACTGTTAGTGCCAGATACAGACGTATACGCGTGTATATCGAAAGTGCAATATGTTCGCGTTAAAGCATCCGCCTGCTAAATACGGTATAAGCGTATCTTACAATCATACAGAGTGATACTGTTGCAGCATTTCTGCTTTGTCGCTGACGTCTGAATCGTAATTGCGTACGAAATATTATAGTCCGCGAAGAGGGATTTCCTAATACGGGCATACCATCTATGGAAAGATAAACTACCCTACATTAGGATGTCTAACATCCTCTCTAACATCTTGTACAGGAATGAGCCCGGTTGTGTAACGGTTTAATAGCAAGAACTATATTACCCGCGTAAAAGATCGAGAATATGGTCGCTCCACGCAATCCTCCGTTCGTGTTTCACGAAAACATAACTGGCCGTCCGTGTAGAGAAATATTTCTCGCCGTTTTGTATGTTAATTGACACCAGGTTGCGTTCTTAACGGCGGAATATTTTCATCGTTGGAAAAAAGACCGTATTTATCGACGATGGCTCGTAATTCGCGTCGGGGGCGGGAGGGTCCCTTGCTCGCGAGCTTCTCGGGGATCTTTGTTGCCTTTATCTGCACACCGTATTAAGGTGCGTGTTGTAAGGACATTGTAAAGTTCCTCGAACCGTGTACGAGTACAAAGAATCGATGCGTCTTAAGAATTTTCGAATTTACGTTACTACCGACTGGAGGTTGACTTTGTTGCAACTCGATATACACGAATACGCCTTAAAACACGCAACACCGTACGTTACTGCGGTTAATTTGCGTCATGTAGGAATCATGTTAAACGTTTCCACGGACAAGATATCTATGTTGGTCAAAAAGGATACGCGCGAAGGAAGGGCGAGAGACTGGTCATTACGGGCGAATAGCCGCGTCGAAGTTGTGAGAACCATGGGGCCCCGTGACGGCGTTATTAAGCAAAAATATTGCACCGTTTTCAGAGCATTAACGAACAAGTTTTACAGGGGAACGTAAACCGCTGGCCGGCTCGTATATTAAGCTGGTTTGAATGTTCTATGAACGAATACGACAAATCCGTGCTTCGGTTCTGACCTTCTTTGGCGCGACAGCGTGGGCGCATTTACTTCAGACGGAATTACAGTCTGCACTTACTCCATCTTACCTCAGTCATTTCAATATAAGTAACTGCAATCGTGAACCGTGACCGCTGGTCGTATCATCTGGTTTACGTAATTACACACGGGCACATACACGTGCGAATGCAGGTATACAGGATCTCGGATCGAGAGGTAATATGCCCGGAAGTGATCCTCGTCGTGTACGCTTGGTGGTCCTACGATTAAGGAATTTAGAATTCGTCGCGAGCATAGGAAGAAACTGGTTTTACCTGAATCGTTTTACGGTTGGAAAACGGATCGCACATTAGCCAGGACACAGCTAGAAGTTGCTGCGTTATCTCGAAACGTTATGTCGCCATCGAGGAAAGTAATAATTGCGGTTTTCGCGTTGGATCGAGAATGGAACGCTTAAGATACCCGAGGTAAGGGGTTTAGAATTTTTTACCGCTATTTTCCATTGCATTATCAGCACGTGGAAATCTTGAAATTGGTTGACATCTTAAGAACTATCGGATAGTGATACTTTAATTTACTCTACAAGGTAATTAATATGATACTACCTGTTATAGAGAACGTATAGTTGATCGATCAATTAAGAACATTTTCTTATGATAATTATAATTTATTTCGACAGATTCGTATATTTTAATTTTTATTTTTGCAGTTAACTATGTAAATATGGAACGGGGTCGAGTATCTCGATGATCAGGAACGCTGCGTTTCCAAATGGACTGATGAAATGTAATATGCGGATCATCTAAGTACAATATCATACGGAGGAAACTTGGTCAAAAGCCAGAGAATGTAAATCACGTAGATAGCTTGATCTTTCTCTACGCGGAATCGTAGCGGATATGCAAAACTAGAGTAAAGTGCCAGATGCCGTTTAGCGATTGGAATGAACGCGATTCAGACTATTACCTTCGCAGTCAATCACCCATGTTTGACTGTATTATCTACGAAGTAAGCTGCTTTCATTGGAACTTCGTATTCTTGATGCACAGTAAGATAACATAATTACGATTAAATTGCTATGGTATCAACAACGACGACAATACGAATCTCAATAGGATTAAATTTCACGTGCCAGTATTTTCGATCATTCTTTTACTATTCGAAAAGCAGCAAATTTTGAACGACACAGAGATATCTTAATTTTCATCACGTTGCTATGGAAATTATAATTTCTCTCGTGATTCTGTTTCGTAAAGGATACCATTCGAGATCTATTATCGCTGTTGCATATCAAAACCCCAATATGCCACATAATTTAAGCCTCTAATAAAAATTACTAGCGTTTTTCTTTCAGTACATTTTCTTCAACATCCTGGAGTGTTTCGATCGTATCTGCTTATCATACGTCTCATTTGTATCAAAAGGCCTATCCCCTATGTCAGGATCGAAGAAACGAACTAGAGGGCATTACATTACTCATATAGCTGGCAATAGAGTCGTAGTTTTGTTAGTTGTTCAACACGGATATCGCGTTACACGCGTAACGTCGAGTAAAAGTACAGATGCTTGAACCCTTATCGTTTATCAACTGATTTAGCCGTCGTTGAAAGAACTGTGGCACGGCAACGTGCCTTGCTTCCGCATATATAGTGGCACGCTTATCGCATATCGAAACCCTGACATAAACTACATCTCGTTCGCGAAACTCTAAACTCGCTGTTTGCATAGTTACACCGATTTTTATAACGGTGCGTTAGCATTGATATCGACGCAAGATAAATGATATCTACATTTCTCGACCCCGAGAGGCCGTTTCCTGTTTTGCAAGCAAATAACAGTTGACACATTTGCGCGTTGCAAAATTTTACAAATATATTTCGTTTCCTCATCCACTTGGCAGACCATGCTCCAGTTGCAATCGAAACACCGGCTAACACATTTTCCGCAACAATTTATTACAGCTACCGTTTATATCCTCCGCTATTTAACGTAGATTTACGCCACATTAATATAGCGATATCCGCGGGACTCCTGAAAATTTTCTCATCCGATTGCATCCTTCGTGTCGTTCACAAATCATAAACACGTCCCTGCGACAAAATTATGCGCTCACCTTTTTCACTCGTAACGCATAAATTATGAGTCAACGGTAGACCGGTTTCGGTCGAACTGCATTCGAAATCATGTCGATTTTTTACATTTTGAGTGCAAGAAAGTTAATTTCGGATATAGGATAACATTTCAGTTTCATGTATTCCTAGTAAATTCAAATCCATGTAGTATAGGTAATGATTTTATATAAGTAGGGTTAACTGTACTTGTAAATATTTTTACCTGTACTCATAAAGTAGCGAGCTTGATACTGGCAGTGTTCCATAAGATACAAATAATCTAACTTTTTGAAAGTCAAGAAGATTTCGATTCGTTGATAAATTGCGTTGAAAAATGACGAGAAATACTTGATACCAAGTTACGTGTCAGCAGTGTCTACTGAATAATAACCAAATAGAATGCCAAACACAGTTTCATCTAACCTAGCTTCACCTAGTAGAAACAAATCGTTGGTCATCGATCGTATTTCTTATCTATATATTCTTCGAGTAATAGATATTTATAATTTGAAAGTAAATACCTCTTTTGCCTTACTTTCTCGAAAGCAACGCATTCCGAAATCACGTTGATTTCATTCATTGACAGAGAAATCCGAATCAGCGTCGGAAATGTCTCCGGCGACAAGCGGTTCTCGTTCGGCGGAGCCGCCCGCGCAGTGCTTCGGGCGCGCCGAAGGGGGCCGAGGTTGGCCGAAGCCGGACGAACGCGGACGAATAGTCGGCTCGAATCGCGCTGCCGCGATGCATCGGTTCGAACGCGCGCACGGGCTGGCTGTCTCGCTTGTCTCCCTAGTGCGTCGTTCGAGGTTCGTCCTCTCTCGTTTCTCCGTTATCGCGAATCGCGACGGCGCGGCGGCGTTCGGTTTTTCGAAAATACGCGCGCTACGGCGACCCGCCGCCGACACCGGCGACGTCTCGCCACTCTCGGTGGACGTTACGACGTCACGAGGAACCTACGAACATTTTCCGCGAGTACAAGTGAGTGACTCGATAAACTCGTTGCCCGCGTGACACTTGAATACGATCGTCGACGCGCGCACGTTACCCATCGACCAACACGCGGTTCGATTGTCGTTCGTGACAGGTTCTCGCTGCGCGTTTCGATACTCGAAACTGTGTGCAAAATTTCGACACGAACGTCGTGAGTCTGTGTAGTTCGCGTGAACGTTTCGAAGGGCGCGTCGAAGGAAGGAAAACGCACGAAACACGGAAGGTGTGATATATGTGCCAATTGACAACTAACCTTTACGCGAGTGCACGCGCGTGCCGCGTGGCTATACACGACCTGAAGTTTCCGCGGCTGTACGGAGCACGCGCCGATTAGCTACAAGAGGAAGTTGTCCAGAGGAGAAGACGCGGCAAGGGGTCGTTCGTTGACAAAGTGGAAAACGCTTATTCGACCAGGCCCGTTATGGATTCCTATCCGATGGTAAGTCGTTTCATAATATTATGCTCGGTCTTCTACGAAACGTGCTAACGTGTTGACGTTATCACATTTCTCGAAATGTTTCGTGTTACTGCCGGTGGTGTCACCTTCCGTTATGTCCGCATACCAGAAAATTTCAAAGTTCGTTAATCTTTTATTCCATGACAATAAACGATACAGTGGAAAAGTTAATTTCGTTATTTCGATATTAATCTCGTAGACCACACAGGTCGTGCTACTTAATCCGATTTATAATTCGAAGTAAATTTCGATATGTCGAAATGAGCTTCGGCCGTCTAATGCACGTATAATGCCGCGTAACTACTAGGTTAGTCAAATTTCAAGCAAATTACCGACCGTTTGCTTTACCAACCGGTTTCGAGCAATGCGATCGTTAAATTTCGTCGAATCTGGCGAAGATCGATTATCGAGAGAAAATGTTACGGCGCGTTTCCACCGAATAGAGACATTTCTTATTATTGGTAGCAACCATTCGATCAAGACCTCGAGTGCTATTATGTCATCAAGCGCGATACGCACAATGGGCGTCTAAGGATCGGATATTTTCATAATCGTGAACGGAATGATAATAATGGCCGGCGTAAGTTACGGTCCCTGGAAAAGGCCATTAGCGAGCCGTGCAAATGTAGCAATTCGCGCGTCGTCGCAAAAACAAGCCGTCGTTCGGGAAATTGCGATTCATCGCGCTTAACGACCGCATTTTCATTCTTTATTTATTACTTTCTGGAACAAAGCGCTCATACTTGCAAGTCAAATTTCTTCTTTCATAGTTGCTGCCATGGACAATCATAATCTTCATTCAATGGCTCCAACTTTTAATTTTTTATTCCAATTCAATTATATCAATTAGACAGGAATAGAATAATAAATTTATAGTACTGTTTATTGTGTATAAGAAAAGCAAATTAAATAATTTTTCTCTCTGGTAGAATCTTATTGTATGGGTATAGGAGAAAGATAGAATAGCTTAGGAAATACTTCTGCAAAATTATAGCTGTTCCCTCATTTAGGTTAGGAATATTGCAAATATGTTATATTATTTATATTTATATTTAAAATATTAATATTCATAAAACAGGGTATTATATAAAGAAATGAAGTAAATGTAATTATTAAAATTAATAATTTCTTCATATGTAGATATGGTAGGTAGGGTAGGGGAAATTAATATAAAAAATAAAGAAATTAATAAATTCCAGTTTATTTTATACTAAATTAGTACTACGCATCGTAAATATAATTCAACATCCTACAATATTTTTCAAAACACAGGAAGAACTCTCCAGCCGCGTCTCCGACTTCCAAATTTGAATAACCCAACTTTCAAGGACTAGGATATCATCTTCCTTCTCCAAATACAAACTTCGAAGAGGCAGGTATAACCAGTATGACGGCGGATTATTTTGTTTTTGCATAACCGTTTATAAGCGAATCAGATCGGAAACGTTTGAAATGAAATATTTTAGCAAAGAATTTGCGGAATTCCAAATAAATGTACATCCAGTGCGTTTACTCTTTGCAGAAATATTCGCTGTAAATCGCGTAAAATTTTCCACGCGCCGAGCCAGGATCCCCGGAACGGTCAAGATTAAGGTGATTTATTCCCGTGACGAAAACTCTCCGGGGGGAGCAATGCAATTAATTGCAAAATTATCGCCACATCTTTGTAACGTTGCTCGTAATAAGGCAGATAAATCGGAGGAGCAGAACGCGAGGTAAAATCGTGCTGCAAGTTGCGGCAACTACCGCAGATGAGCTTCTCCGGATTGAGCCGCGAGATAATGATCTTTCCACGGTGTTATCTTGATCCTCGCGTATTCCATGCCAGAGAATGCATTCAAAGTTCCAATTTCGTACAAATTATCGACTTCCCAGCGCCGATTTCGTCGCGGGCACGGGTTACGCGTGTATTTCTCGAGTTCTTAAAATCTGGCTTTAACACGGAATTAAAATTGTGTCGTTGTTCCTTCGCGATACCCTCTAGATAAGATCTCTCGATTCAACGCACGAGATTACCATCTCCTCGCCTCGTTATCTTGATCCGTGCAGGCTCGTTGCAGGAACGCTACCGAAGTTCCAGTTTTACGCAAATTATCGCCTTCCTCATCGATTTCTTCTTAATTTTATCGACAACAGGAGGTGCATATCTTTCGGTTTCTTAAGAGGTGGAACACCTCTCTTACACGGAACAAAAGTTGCATCGTCGCTCGCTGTGATCACCAACGATGAAATCTCTTGGATTTATTACGGAGATGAGGATCTCGGCAATGGTACCCCGATTCCCGTAAATCACCATCCATCTATGGGAGAATTATATTTTCGGCACTCTAATGTTCTACGAACTATTCACATTCAGGTTTGTAAGCTTTATTCTGCATCTGTTCCTTCACTTCCTAAAAGATCGTTTTTGTCTACAGAGAACAACAAGATCGGGGTTGCAGCATCGTGTTTATGTCGGGGAATTATTTTACTGGTTTCGATTAATTAATGCGTATAACAAGCACAAGCGATTTATTACATACCTGAGGTACACCTTGGAAATTACGCTGCAAAAACTGTTCAGAGTGATTAGGAAGATGAAAGCTTCGTAGACTTTCTGGAACGAGTGTTTAGAATTCGATGATTCGTGTCTTTGACTAATTGAATTATTTCCCACTCTCTTTGTTTCTGTACCGTTGGATTGAATCTTCTATTGCAAGCGACGACAAATTTATTCACGAGGTTATCTTTATACTTACGTTACATCTCTTCGTGCGTTTATTATCAGCGACTTTTAAGCTAAGTTAATTTAAACCTACTATATCGTATTTCGTGAATTTTACTGCTTATTATGCGAAACGAATTATAAATTATCATTTACCATTAACATCAACTTATTCTTTCAACAGCCCATCCGTTAACCCTGTGATATTACACCTATTCATAATCCTGTTAGCACTGTACCGAGGAACGGTATACGCCTATCATGAAAATAAGGGAAAGAAGAGTTTAGACGGTACAGGTTCAAATCCTCAGTTTACCAAGCGCAACAGATCCATCATCACGTGGAAAATAGTTGAAACAAACATTATCCTACTTCTCCGTGCAGTACTCGAGAGTTTAAGTATCGTTTAGTTTTTAAAGTCTGTTTCACTTGAAGCAGCTTTATGCTCTCTAGTGATTAAGTCTTTCCATATCAGTTGATTACCAAGCATAAGCAGGAGCAACAAAAATCCACCATCTCTTAATAATATCTTGAATAAAAATTACAGTGGAATGCTGTATTTCTTCATATAGTATTTCAGGGTTCAGAACCTTCCAAACTTTCCTTCGCATTCAACAACTTCGCATTCTTCGCTGAATAAGTCTTTCCATATCAGAAGATTATCGACCACGAGCAACAAAAGTCCATTTCTTAATAACGCATCGAAGAAAAATCGCTGTGGAATGCAGTATTCCTCCACACAGAACTTCTGGGTTCGAAACCATATACAGCTTTCGAACTTTCCTTCACTTCAGAAAATTTCACATCCTTGGTAATATCTTTATTAATACTTAGTAATATCTCAGTTAAAAAATAATTGAGAAATGCAGCACGTTTACGTAGAGTCTTCCAGGATTCTGAACTGCATAACTCTCAAACTTTCCTTCATTTTAAACAGTTTCACATTTACTAATACCCGAGTTTCTACTAATAAGTTTTTGCATAACAGAAGATCGGTTGTCAACAAAATTCTAAGGCTACTTAGTAACATTTGGAATGAAAATCATGGAAGAATGCAGCACTTTTCCCACACAGTATTCCAAAGTTCAAAGGTATAAGCTTCTAAATAGTTTCTCATTTCAAACAATTTCACACCTACTAATATGTAAAATTCCACTAATAAGTCTTTGCATAATAGAACATTACCAACCACGAGAGCTCAAGTAGCAAATTCCTATAGTCTCTCAGTAAAATCTCACACAAAAAACAATATGGAACTCAGTACTCCAGCATTGGATTGCATTCCAAGATTCAGAGGTATAAACTTTCAAATGTCTTTTTCACATCTAACAGTTTCGCACCTACTAATATCTAACTTTCTACCAATAAGTCTTTCCACGACAGAAGATTGCCAGGCATAATAACACAAAGAACAGGGTCCCTCAATGAAATCTGAAACAAAAATTAACATGGAATTCGTCACTCCTTCACAGATAAGTACCTCAGAATTCAAAGCTGTAAGCTCCCAAATTATTTTTCTCCACAAAGAATTCCACACCTAGTAATACCTACATTTTTGCTAATATGACTTTTCACAACTGCAGATAACCAAGCACAAGAACACAAGCAACACAGTTCCTTTCAGTCATCTATCAAAAATCAACACGCAATTCAATACTCCTTCACTGGATGCTGTTCCAGGGTTGAAAGCTATGCAGCTTTCAAACTACCCTCGATATCGTAAGCTGACGCATCTTGTATAATTTCGCGCGCTAACCTACGAAGAACACCCAAGGTCTGATCCATCTCGAGGTATATTTAAAAAGAAGGAATGCACGTCCGTTTGTTTCGCTTTGCTTTATTTAGCGGGACCGCGGAGAGTCACAAAGAAATTCCATGCTCGTCGAAAGGTCAAGATCGGGTTTATTTACTTCCAGTACGGAGAGCGGCGGCGGTGAACGAGGCGCAATTAATCGCGAAGCTATCGCGATATCCCCGGAAGGAGGCCCCTTTAAACCGGCAGAAATAACCGGCTGGAATTTAACGCGATACAGAATCGCGTTATTAGTCAGCGGGCGTGCTCATCCTCGGCATGGATCGGCTCACGCGAGTTCATCGAGAGCGGTGCCTCGCCTTCTATCCACGGTATATCGGCATCGACTCACCCGTCTCGAGCTTGCCCGAGCTCCGCGGCACCGGCTATTATTTCGACCTTCCCGCGCATTCCACGCCGTGATTGCTACCTGCTTTTTGCTTCCTTCCACGAACGAAATCCTTGGAATCGTCCGTGGATGAAGTCATTTTGGAAGGAAAAAGAAACGGTGGCGCTCTTCGCGGCAGCCTTGCTCGTTCGCGCTCTTTTCGCCAACTGTTCTGGCCAGCCTTGTCATTTTTCGCGATGGTTTATCGATGGAACCGAGGGCGATCGTATACCCTTCCACGATCGGGGTAAATCGACAGGGTGACACCTCACTGCGGATAACGGGGAGCTTGGGCAACATCCAGGTCGATACCGATTTTCTTCCAGTATTTCCTCGTTTTCTTTCTTTTTTCTTTTTTGGAACGATCGTTCTTCTTGGGTTTCTCTTTATGGCTCGAATCGTGCGAGTTCGATTCGGGCCCGATGCACCACGTTGGACACAGGGAAGCTTGAAACGCGATACACGATTGTAATTTTACGTACAGCGAGGAACACCGGCCGACGAGTGTGCTTTATAAGGTGCTTGTTAAATTTTACAACCGGTCATTATGCCCTCGATTCTGGTAAAACTTGAGGAAATAATAATAACGCGCAGTTTAACCGTCTCCGACGTTCCCGATACGTCTGTGATCCCACGTTTTCGGTTTCCCCTACGACCGATCTCACGCGAAAAACGGCCCTCCGCACAGCCAAGAGATCCGCTTTCGTGCAACTAATTCCAGGCCTCTTCTTTCAGACTTTCGATCTTTGTACTACCTCCAGATAGCAATCTGAAAGCGCTCGTAATTGTTATGGTTATCTCCGGATAGGCTGTGACCGTCTTCGAGGTGCACTCTCATCGATCAACCTTTGTCTCTGAAAAGCCTCGTTCGTTTTCCTCTCTGCTCCTTTTCACGAGCATCGTCGTTGTCCCCAGGACACGATCTCACGAGCTGTTTTTCATCGGTGGTCGTGTGTCATCGAGAGAAAACGGTGTATGCACACGGCTCGATCGACGATAAATGGGAATCCGCGTGCCCGTGCTCGTTTCCCTTGTCTTCTTGACACACATAATAACGCGCATAATTCCACCATAAATTATCGACCGGATATATTCTAATTCCGGTGCGTGGGTAAACGGTTATTATTGCAAGTCGGCGACGACTAGGGACCGCCGAGAGTCGTCATGGCACCGCTGCCCCACGATGACTCGCGGACGATGCCTGGAAACTTATGATGCCATATGGGACACGTCCGAGCTCGGAATAATTTATGATAGCTTTCTTAAAACGATGCTGGATTCCAGCTGGTGAAGCGTGCGTATAAACGAGGATTGATTGCATCCTCCGGGTCTCCGGTATATATACGCACCTGAGGAACAGGAGATTGTTTAAAGCGAAGGCACGATGATTACGGGGCCCGATCGGCTCTTGGGACGTGCGAAACGATTATTTAAATGTCACATCCATGGGTGCAGACCTGGCCGATCTACCGGTTTCGAGGTGTACCCGCTCCGCCGATTGCGATCTGCTCGCGCGAACGATAGTGAGAGGGACGAGACGGCATTGAAGGGAAGGAGAACGTTTTCGGATATTTTTGAGACGTGACTGATAGGAATTTCTGACGTTGTCGATCAACGACGCGAGTAATTTCTCATTTTATTCTTTTCTTATTACTCTTGCGACTTACTAGTGATCCGTTCTAATACGTTAGATATTTAGATTAGCGTTGCAAAACTTTGTCAAAGACGGTTGAACTTCAATAAAAGATTGCGGCTTGTAGCGAAGGACAGATTTGCCATTACTAACATATAAATTCTTTTACGAGTGGACAGGAAGTTATCGAATAACGTGACAAACGAATTACCTAACTTGTATTGAAAAATAGCATTTATCGCCAACCCTTTACCGGTTGCAAGTTTTTATAAGACAACACATCTACCGAGAGGAAGACGAAACGTTTATCACGGACAATAAAAGAAAGTAGCAGATGTATCAAGACATAAATCTTTTGATAAATGGTCAGAAAGCTATAGAATAGTATAATGAACGAATTACTTACTACACTTGCAGTAGGTGTAATAAAAAGGTTCATCGTAAATCATTTTGCTGTCTAACCTGTCGACACATTCTAAGAATTATCCGTACGTTCAAATACATTTTACCAGTGTATTAAACAATTCACGAAGGCTCGAAATGCAAAAACACGTATATCGAATGTAGAAACTGCGATGTAAAAGCGTCGATGCAAGTTCATTCCGTGCATCACATAGGGAACAAGACAGGCAAAGAGCGATAACCACGCGGATTTCGTACAAAAGCAATAACCCTTGACACTCCATCAAACAAACGCGAACGCACTTATTACTCAATTTAACGCACAATCTCGTTGCAAACGTTTCACGTGACGGACCGTTTACCGTCGATTGAAACAGCGAACGCAGGTCGCCCTCTAATTCCTTCACAGATGTCAGTCGATACGTGCGATTTTCGTAATCAACGTGCTCATTGTTCACCCCTGTACCGCGAGCGGTCCTCCTGTAAGCACGGTATCCACCGGTGCAGTGCCTTCGTAACATCGTATTTATTCGACGAGAAATAATCATCGTTTGGCGTGTGATTAATAACTGTACTAGTTCGTTGCCGGTCAGCCATTTTCATCGTTGTACCGAGCGTTGGGACCATTTAGCCAACGCGGGGCTAAGGGAACTCGGCTGAGACGCGTGGGCTTATCTGGATCGTAGTGTTCCATTCAGAGGCGGCCACAATGGCATTGAACGATCCTCGACAATCAATTAAATATCACCGGTATAAATATGAGTTAACGAAGGCCGGATCAGGGCGGCCTGGTCCCGGGACCCGGTCGAATAAACGCCACGCGATCCTGATCGATAAATCGCGTGGCGGTGTCGCGTCGCGGCCTTAACGCCGAATTGATCACTTTCGAAAGCGCACTGTTTCGGAGGTGTCCGCGCGGAGGGAACGCCACGATATAATTGGCCCTGATAAATTACATTTTGCTCGGCGATCCCGCGTTATTACGAGCTAACTTCTTTATTTACGATCTTTATTTAAGCGGCGAGCGCGAGAATGGGCCGGACATAAAATCTCTGTTCTGCGGTGATGGGAAAAAAGGAGGCTTTCTCCCGTTCGCTCTTTGCCTTTCGATATCGCGAGAATCCCGCGAGACCGGCTATCATTTTGCAATATTTATTCTTTACGCGACGATTCCATTATGCGCATTGACCATTCGGGTCAGTGGTGGTATCGCGGAGTGATCGTAGTTGAAAATGCTTGGTTTATAGTTTTCAATTATAAATGGTTATTGCCGATGGAAGGAAATATCGCTTCTTGTTATAGGCGAGCAGGTTGCCTGCGATAATTCTCTGCGAGTGTGAAATTGTAAATGATTGGTGGAGTTGCGTTGGAAACACGAGTAGGGTTAAACAACAGGCAGGAGGAGATGAATGTGTGAGTTGAGGGAAAAGCCGTTTTATTTCTTTCGTTTGATGGCTGTGATATTACTTTTGTAATTGGTTTGAATGCCAGGGTATAACTATACTGTAATAATCTTTATCGAGGCACGAGTTAGCGATGGGAACAAATGGAGACTCTAATTGATTAGCTACGCGGGACGAGGGCGACTGGTTGCTCCGTTTCAATATGCAAATGCCGTAAAAGCGTGTTTATTTCATTCGTAAATAGGAGTTTATTACAGTAGATAAAAGAACAATCTGAAGGCTCGCGATGGAGAAGGTGGTTTAGCCATTTGCTTGCGTTTGCCGGACGGCGAGGTGGAAATTACAGGGAAAAGTTGGAACACGTTTCGCGAGTTGAACCAAAAAAGAACGCAAATTCGGAAGCAGCTGGACGACGATGACGCAATGCGCCAGGATGCAGGATCCGAGGCACGGAATTTAATTTTTAAAATGTAAATAACCACGTCCGTTTGCTTTCAAGAGCCAACTCTTTCGCGGCGCAAGAAAACCGATTGCAACGTAATCTCGCGTCGCGTTTCTTCGTGCCGATGGAAAGCAAAACGAAGGAAAAGAATGGAAGAGGGTTAATATCACGGGTCGGTTGTTCGATGATATTTTAATTCGACGTTATTAGCGGTAATTTTATTTTACCATATAAAGTTCAGGCTTCCATTAGTACTGTAATTGTGGTCGGCGCTCGTTACGCAGACAAGGATTCAGCGCGTTCTCTTCGTCCGCCGCTTATGACATTCTTGTTACTCTTTTGACGAGGAAGAAGAAACGTGTTCTTCATCTCCCATCGGGACTCGCCGGTCCCTCCTGGCCGGTGCCTTCTTGCCTTCTTGCCGTGCTTAAAATCCAGCTAACCTAGGTCCCCGTCAAGCGTGACGGGACTACGATGAATGGGACAGGAGTCTTCTTCCTCGTCGCCGATGAATGAGACAACAGTCGTACACTTTTCTGCCTCGACTTCTCGGGAACTGGTCGACGTCGTTGCTACTCGTTAAGCTCACCCGTACGTTACAAAGTGCACGGAATCAGCGCACAAACGTATTATATTCAACCACGCGTTCTCTCTTCGCGTCTCGTCCACTCGGTTCTTCTTTCTTGCTTCTTCTCCGATAGGGCTTTGCACGGTTCGGTGTGTCTCTAGCTGCGAAATGCAAACACAAAACCGGAGAAGATAGATAACCGCAATTACTGTCATCTTTTAGCGTAACGGGAAGACAGCGAGGTAATTAAGAAACATAGGCGGAATGGATTCGAATAATTAGCATGGGTGTCGGGACACGGGCTTTCCGGATGTTGACGTTTCTCATGGTGGTGGTTCCGGGTTGGCACGATTTAGCATGACAATAGCGATGAACGATGGTACACTAACAGACATTGTATGAAAATTGTACGAATGATTATAACGTTGTAAATTTTGATAGTGGGAAGATTTGCGGAAGATCAAGTTAATGGATGTTTAGTGCATATCTTCACTAGGTTGTTCTTGCTTGACAACGATTAGCGACGGACGGTTCTTTGAGGAGCTTGTGCTTTTATATTCTGCGATCTAGTAGATCTGGCATTTATGTAAACCCTTGGTAGGGCTGTGTAATTTGTTATTTGATAGAGTTTCCAAATTTCAGATACATGTGTAGGGATTACGATGAATTATTGCCCCATACTTCAGGTACTTGGCATACATGATGACCAGGCGTCCAGGTTCCATTGCGTTTCACCTGGGTACGGGGTCGGCAATATGGTATTCAGGAATCAACATTTAGACAGTTGAGAAAATTTAGTATAGTTCGTATACATATGGACCAGAGAATAGTTTATTTCGGCGTAGTGTAAGCGTAGTTGTCAATATTTGTCACTCAAAATGGCTGGTTTTGGTCATTTTATTTTATCACTTGCCTATAACGTGTTGTTTTCGACAAAATTAACCAATTTAATCGCTACCATTCGCGTATAGCATATTTATCTACACATTACAGCTGGCTAATTCCGGTATTAACCCTTTGGACTCGAAGATTTCTTCGTTGCGAAGATGCAATTCGTAGCTCTTCTTATATTTTTATAAACTCACTGATACTTTTTATGCTGAAATTTAAAGAAGAAAATCGTGAATTTGCGTGAGAAACGAACGAATAGAATAATTTTATTTCGATGTTCTTAATATAATTATCATCATCCATTGTTTAAGTTATAGCATTAAAACAAACGGTGACTAAGAGTCACCTCTCGAGTGCAAAGAGTTAATAACATGGCACATAACAGACTCGAATTAAATTTGCCGTAAACAATATAATACCAACGATCAAGACGTTGCTCATTCTCATAAATCGGGTCGCGAATGTCGACTGGGAATCGCACGGATCTCTCGCGTTAGCCATAAAACGCACGTATGGTTATCCGGTGTCCTCGATGTGCCATAGATCAACTCGGGAAGAAGCTTCATTCCCTCCGAATTTTTTTTAGCCTGCCCCGGTCGCAAGCGAGTGAATGAAGGTACCAAATAAACCTGTCTTAACGCCATGCTGCCGAGCCATGTTGGGCGTACCCAAAACGAGACCCAGCGACCACGTGAATCTGGCAAAAACGGCCGTGGATTGACCTGTAATTCACCGTGGAACGAAGATTCTCGAAAGTGTTCCGTTCGCCGGTCGCCGAGGGGTCGACGATACCGTCATTAGCCGTTAAAAACATCGGCGCCAAACACGCCTAATCTCGGTTACGTGACCGAACGAATGAATGAGCCTCGTCCCGGTATCGAGGCTCTCGAGGGTACCACTTAGACGGGAACGAGTATGCTATCAGTGTCCTGGTTCCCGCAAAAAAGCCGGGAATAACGCGGCTGGCTGGCGCTGCCGGTTCTTCCTCGCGATCAACAATGGCGATCACGTGTGTCGCGGCGCTTCGTTTTGCGCTCGTGTGCGCCAGAACGTGTCTGCGTGTGTGTGCGTACGTGTGTGTTGCAGTGTGTCGCATAGTCGTGTCGTTGGTAGCCGACAAGATCCCATAGACGGTGCGAGGGGGTTGAAGGAAGGGGTTAGAGGCACGCATGAATGGAAGCTTCATTCATGTGGTCGGCTTTCCTCGTACACACGCCGCCGCCTGCCTCCGCCTTCTACTTTTGTTTCTATCGTGGGGCCGAGCATCGATGTTACGCGCGCGTTCCTCGTGGAAACAATGCGCTCGTTTCAGCCACGCGTTGCATCAGCGTCGCAACGTCCACTCGAGATTTATATGCGCCGTCGTCGCCGCGACGCCGCGATCCTCGCCGTGATACCACGATCGTTCGTCCATACCTCGTGAACCGATTTCCTTTGCTTATTGTTAGCTCGATTTCACGGTGAACGTATGCATTTATTCTTGTACTCGTGTACCTAGCAATGCAAGTTGACGTACGTGCCAATGAGGTAATCGCGTTTAGCGTTTGCAATCTGTTAACGATGTTGTCGAGAAATTATTAAGTTAAGTTTGCTTGGAAATATTGTGGCAAAAACAATGCGAAAGTTGTGGATTATAGAAGTGTTTGTATCTCTATGATTGTCGACTTTGAACGATCGTTTTAGGGTACAGCTTTTAAGATCTTTGGAAATAGTAAGCATTCGATTTGGTATAAATTTAGTTGCTTGGAAATATTGTGGCAAAGACAGTGCGAGAGCTAAATGTTATAGAAGTGATTGTATCTCTGTAATTGAGCCGTTCACTGCACAAATCAATTAACTCCACTTTTTGAAAAATTTTAAATATAAAGAGTTGTGATTATACCAAGTGCTTTGACACTTAAATTTAAGATTTTTCAAAAAGTGGAGTTAATCTATATATGCTATGAACGGCTCAATTGTCGTTTTTGAACGGTCGTTTTAGGGTACAGCTTTTGAGATCTTTGTAAATAGTAAACACTCGTATCGGTATGAATTACATTGCAAAATAAGAATTCGGTGAGACGAAAATTGAAACTGTATGGAAATATTGTGTAAAAGATCCGATGAGTCACGGAAATATTTGCGTTCCTTCATTTGCCGATTTGCAACCGATCGTTATAGTTTTGCGACGCAGTTTCGGAAATTTTCCTCGATGAAACTATGTTTCTAACAATCTAAACTTTCAATTCACGTTAATTTTATCTTAAAATAATCATTTTGCATTGCCATTTGATAAATGGGAATTCATGTAAATCGGCGTAGAATTTATATCACTGAATGTAGAAATGAAAATATTTTGCACTCTAGTTTCTCTTGACATTTGCCGTTAAATGTAATGCAAATGTTCATTGACAATAATTTTGAAACTTGTTTCGCAAAACAGTAACGATCATTTGAATAGGCTGATGGATACGAATACCTTCGCGAGTCACTGTATATCATTCAAGGAAACGAGAAGAATGTTTATTCCCATACAGGCATTCTTTAGCAAATTTACGTTGCGCGAGTCGAGGAAATTTTTAAAGGGGAACCTCGAAAATTTACTTCGACTCTTTTTAATACTTCTGCTTGCAAATAACATAACTGTCACAGCGATACGCGAATTCCCGATCTATAACAACTGGAAAGTATCATACGCGTATCACGACCCCGGCCTATGTCGCAAT